>NW_027186540.1:11517345-11633326 GCF_028583685.1 Petaurus breviceps papuanus
ACACACACACACACACACACACACACACACACACACACACACACACACACACATAGAGGAAATAAATGTTTATATGGTAATGCAATTTGCTACTACTCAACCATTGTTCTGGTCTGAGAGACAAAGCAGTGCCTTTTACTACCGTGTTTCCCTGATAATAAGACTTATCCTGAAAATAAGCCCTCCCCTTACTGTGTAAGATTCCTCTAAAATAAGCCCTCCCCCGAAAATAAGCCCTACTGAGATTGCTACTGTAGTGAAGGTGATCCCCTGCGCTACACGCTACACCATTGTCCCCCCCCCCGTGAAACGCACGCCGCGCTCCGAGCTGCATCCATTCAGAGCTGCAGCAGTGAGCGCGTCATCCTGTTCTTCCCCAGTGATTTGCTTATTGAATAAAGGTACATTTTTTTGTTCACATTTACCTGTTTATTAAAATTGCTGTCAATATTCATTAAAATAAGCCCTCCCCTGAAAATAAGCCCTCTGGTGTTTTTCTGTCCAAAAAAAAAAAATAAGACAGTGTCTTATTATCGGGGAAACATGGTAGTTCAAGGGACTTACCTAGATCTGTAGCCTTATTCTGAATAAAGCAAGAAAGTTGAGGCTACAAAAGGAGTTGAAATCCCTTATAAATGTGCTAATATAGGGTAGGAAGACCTCAGGCACATGTTAATATACCTGTCACAAGTAAATTAGATAAGAATGTACACAAGGTTGGTCATATTCCTTTGATGGTGAGAGGTTGCACCCAGGGGCTCATCAGTCATTCTAACTATTTGTGTCTACTTTCTCCCAGCACCCAGTTCCTTCTAGGGCAAATACTTTTTTCTAAGGAGAATAATTTATTATGACAAGATTTAACTCACATTCAAAAATGACAATTCTTGGTAGCATCTTCTTTTGAACTCAAGTTCAATAAAGATACATATTACCTCATGATGTACCAAATATTATGCAAAGCACTGAGTAAGATACAAGTTTATAAAGTAAATGAGTTGGACCATTATTTAGTAAGCAGTAAGAAGACACTGAAAAAATTTTGAGCAGAAGAGTCAGGTATCCATAACTGTGCATAAGGAACATTAGATGGGCAGCAGTATAAAAGATGGGTTCAAGACACAAGAGGAAGGAAGTAGGTAGATACAAGGGAAGGGAATATGAATTTATAATGTTTACTCTGCTAATGACTATGATAAGCACTTTAAAAGTATTATCTGATTTGATCTTTATAACAATCCTGCAAGGAAAGGCCTGTTATCCCCACTTTACATTGGAAGAAACTGAGGCAGAGGTTAAGTGACCTAATCCAGGGTGACAGAGCTAATAAATGTCTGAAACAGGTCTAGCTTGCTATGCAATGCCTCAATAATTGCCTCTTGCAGAGGCAGAGGCCATGGCAATAGCAGAAGGGGTTAGAAGTGAGAATTTGCATGTTTCTGGCAAGGGCAGTAGGCAGGAAGAGATGGATGTGAGAGATTTTGTGGGGGTTTGTTACTTGATGTGTCAATATAACAGCAAAGGAAAAGTCATGTGCACTGCTCTACACCCATCGTATCTCCCATCTATCTGAAAAAGAGGGAGGTCCATTTTTAGCCCTTATGGTTGGCAAAGCTTAGTTGTTACAGTTATATAGTGTTTGATTTCACTTTTGTTCTTTCCATTTACATTTTTGTAGTCATTGTGAATATTGTTTTATTGGTTCTACTTACTTTGCTCCCTATCTGTTTTTCTAAGCCTTCCCATGCTTTGCTGAATTCTTTATATTCGTTTTTTTTTGGCAGCACAGTAATAATATTTTCTTATATTCATGTAATACAATTTGTTTAGCCATTCCCCACTCTATGAACATCTACATTGTTTCCAGTTCTCTGTTACCATAAAAGTGATGTTACCAACATTTTTATGTGTATGGAACATAATCTTTTTTCTTTTTTTTTTGTTTGACCTATTTGAGCTATATTCCTAGCAGTGAGGTCCCTAGATAAGAGTTATTTAAAAGACATTTTTGTCATTTTCTTAGTATAATTATAAGTAATTTTCTAGAATTAAAAAATATCACATCCTTACTAACAGTGTGCCTGAGATATGGCATTATATTAGCATAATTTCATTTCCTAATTTATTTTAAATTATTGACTCATTATGCACTCGACAAAAATGAACATATACATAAAAAAGAAAAAAAGAATATATATAAAACTGTAAATCTCTGTGGCATGGAGCTTTTAAAAATATATCTTAAATTTAACATGTTAGGTACAATACATTTTTCCATTTCTATGCCCATTTTAAACTTCTGTTCTCTGTATATTTTTTGACATTTCATTATTGCTATTTATTTTTAAGCTGTATCACCATCATTCCTTTTCCTACTTTCTCCATCTACCAACCTTCAGTTGGCTAGAATGATAACCACCTTTATCTGAAAGATCCATAATTAAAGCAAATTATCCCAATAATGATGATAATAATTCATTTATAAATTGTTTTACAGTATGCAAAGCACAACCACCGTGTTAGCTAAGTGCAGCAAATATTAGTAACCCTGTTCCTATTTTATTGTTTTTGTTGAGTTATTTCAGGCATATCTGACCCTTGTGACTTCAAATGGAATTTTCTTGGCAGACATACTTCCATTTCCTTCTCCTTATTTTACAGATGAAGAAACTGAGGCAAACAGGGTTAAGTGACTTGCCCAGGGTCACCCAGCCAGTAAGTGTCTGAGGCCATGCCTGTACTCAGGAAAATGAGTCACCCTGACTTCAGGCCCACGAGTCTATTCACTGTGTCACTCAGCTTTCTTACTCATGAAGAAACTAAGGTGTAGAAATGAAGTTTTTGAGGAAATCAGGCTTTGAACCCAGGTTTTCTATACTCTCTCTGTTTGTACCATAATACTTTCATAAGAATCTCAAACCTATCGTTACATTAAGTCAATATTTTACTTGCAATGTATAGATAATAGTTTACATTTAGAGAGGGCCTTAGGGTTTCAAAGCATACTTTAAATCACCTCATTGAGCTTCACCACAAACTTAAAATGAAAGTTATTGTCAGAATTAAAGTGACTTACTCAAGTCACCCAGTTGGGAAATGGGATATGCATGCTCAGATTTTTTTTTTTTAATTCCAAATAAACCGCAATGATTTCAGCACAGCAGCCTGAATGGTGGATTTTGAAAATTGTTGAAGGATTAGCATGACATAAGTGTAGATGGAAAGAACACTGGATTTGTATTCAGAAAATTTGGGTTTGAATATTCCATTTATGAATTGGGTGCATTTTGGCAAATCACTTTAGCGCAGGTAAAATTTGGTTGAAATAATTACCTCTTGATTTTCTTTTCCAATATGATCATAGAAATGAATAATTGTTTAACCAGCCGAGACTTTTGAGGTGACTAAGTACATACAGCCTATTCCCATTTTACATATAGCCAGTGTTTAAATAATCTACACAAGGTCACACAACCAATAAGTGACAGAATTGGTATTTGGACCTGGATCATAGAATTAAAGATTTAAAAGTGGAAGGGACCATAAAAAACATCAAATCCATCCCCTTTATTTCCCAGGGCTGATGAGCTGGCAGATGTCAGAGGTAGGATCAAATTTAGCTCCTCCCACTTTCATCCTATGCATTTTCCCTTGCCTCATGCTGCCTCTTGGGTTTGGTAGGAACAGTAGGAAGAATTTGTATTAGCCATTATTGGGAGGGCAGTTCTGAGCTTGAGAAGGAGAAAGCAGCAGCTTGAATGGAGACCAGCCTAGTAGAATGGAAAGAACAGTGGCTTGAAAGTCAGAGGCCTTGGGTTCAAATTGTGCCTGAACGGCAAATTTCCTTTGTGACTTTAGGTAAATCATTTAACTTGTGTGGGCCTCAGTGTCCACATGTATTGTATGGAGGGTTTGGACCAGAAATGACCTCTGGGGTCCCTCCTAACTCTAGATCAATGTTGCAAAACAAGTCATAAAAGATGGAAGCAAAAACATTCTCTCTGCTGTAGGATAACTACATTTAACTATAGTCCATCCAATGAAAAAAAAAATATTCACACAAATCTTAAGCCCAGGGACTATATTCATGTATGCCTTAGAAAAAGCAAGCAGGTGAATTAGTTCATCGGGGGAATTATATTGTACTTTGCTTTATCTTTTGAAAAACCGCTTCAAATTTCACTTCCCTTTCAAAAGAGAGAAAGATTAACGTTATGGTTACTTAAATAAAAACTTCTCCTGACACTTCAAAATCCAGAGTGGCTTAAGAGATAGGTAAATGTTTGGGGAGTGACTTTAAAACTCTGATTTCTTAGGAGAGTTCCAAAACACCTGTCAGCTGACACTCTTTCCCAAAGTGGCTAAGAGGTTTTTCAGTGCTAGGTAAGCTGGTGAGAGATTTGTTTGTATGATTTCTTAGTCTAGTTTATGCAAGTTAAAAGAAACTGCTGGAATTTAAACTCCTGTTTTCAAGTCCAAAGTAAGTGAGCTTTAACAAAGGAAATGGATGGACCTCTAACTGTTTGCATTTAAAATGATTCATTTAAATGGTTATTTTCATTGTGCACAGGTGGTAAACTTATCTCACATGTTTTTTATATAACAGCCTGGAATAGAGAGCCCTGAAAAGCAGCATCTAATGGTGTCATTAAAATGATTGTAAACATGCCTGTTGTGGCAGATGTGTGCTTTCTTTCTGTTGATATACATTCGAATTGTTGGGTAAGATCAAACAAATGCAGACTTTTAATATGTCAAAAAATGTCTGCATTCTAACAGGTTCTGTTTTTAAGGAGATCTGTTTCCTGAGGAGCCAGGACAGCTATAAAAGGGCCAGACTGCAAGATCAGATTCAATGTCAGCCCCCATTCTCTTTGATTAGACCAGAACTCTCTGTATCTGTCTCTCTCTAGTCTGTAGTTTCAAATGAAAAGAAACCGCATGTTGAATCATAAGAGTTTGGTGAAAAGTTACCACAGACCAAAGCCGTCATCAATACTAGAAACTGATTTGGGCACAAAAGTACACGGGTGTGTATGCATGTGTGGGTGTGAAACATCATATATATTTGCAGGTTATTTCTAATTGCCAAAGTTCTGACTTGTGCATCATCAAAAAGAAAAAAAAAAAGGTTTTTTTTGGTTATTGTATATAGTCTGTCCCACCTGCTAGACAATTTTAGAGATTTCTTTCTTCCTTCCTTCCTTTCTTTCTTTCTTCCTTCCTCCCTTCTTCCTTTCTTTCTTTTCTGTCTCTCTCTTTCTTTCTTTGTCTTTTTGGAGGGGGGAAGGCAGGGCAATTGGGGTTAAGTGACTTGCCCAAGGTCACACAGCTAGTAAGTGTTAAGTGTCTTAGGCTGGATTTGAACTCAGGTCCTCCTGACTCCAGGGCCAGTGCTCTATTCACTGTGCCACCTAGCTGTCCCTAGAGAATTCTTGATTAAGGCTTTTATTATATACCATAAAAAGGCAGCCAGGTGGCACAGTGGATAGAGTGCTAAACCTAGAATCAGGATACTGTGAGGTCAAATCCAATCTTAGACACTTATTAACTGTGTAACCCTGGGCTTATCATTTAAACTCTGCCTTTCTCAGTTTACTCATCTGCAAAATAGGGATAACAATAGTACTTATCTCCTTGAGTTTTTTCTGAGGATAAAATGAAACATTTATAGAGCACTTTGCAAACCCCCCAAAGCTATATAAATACTATTATTACTGAGTTGCTGCTGTTGTTGGTTTGTTTGAGTAGTAATGCTAAGCTTACTGATTTTTTCTTAGAAAGGGTGAGGTAGCTATTTATTTAAAGATCAATTTGGTAGAGCAAATGGTGTATGTTTTTAGTTCTGGTTTCAAGCAAAGCAATTCAGAAAGGGTCATTAATTTGGTGATTACAAAATAAAATGAGCTTGCTCAGGAGCTGCTAGTTTGGCAATTAACAAAACAATTGGGCTTGAAACCTCTTTCATATGAATCTATTTCCCAAATGACATTTTAGTTGAGAGAATAATAACTACAGAGATTTATATTTTTCAAATCATAACTATTTATATCTGTGCATATTTATTGTTGAATTGAATAAAAGAATTTCAGAAAAAATAGGGTTTTTTTCCTACCTTTCTCCTATTTGATCAAAGTTGTGAATACACAGTCTTTCCTTTAGTTTTAAGATTCAAAGAGTTACACCTAATCCTTTTGCAAAGACTTACAGATGCTTTCTATAATTGGTACTTTCCTCCACTCTCATATGCGTGTATGTAGGTACATATACACATCTAAGTAAGCAAAGGAATTGTGATTTTCTTAGCATAGTGAATCCCTGGAGTAAGAATCGTTACCATACTAATTGTCTGTCAATTCAGACTGCAGCCCATCTATGATTTAGTAGATGAAGAACTTGGAAATTTCCTGAGGATCACAGATATTAATTGGCTTGCCAAAGTTAGTATCCAAAACTGAATTTGAAACGAGTTCTTCCTGTCTCCAAGCCCATGATACCAAATGTTTATCCATGATAGCTGGATACTGAGCTAGGTATTTGTGTCAGAGGTGCTTTCATTTGTTTGGAATCTCTAGATCAATCTTGGGGTTCTGAGGGACTATCTTTATTTCCCCCATTCCTTGTCTTCCCAATCTATGTCTTTATCTGTAGTAGCTGAATCAGACCATATAAATGATCTGGTGACTGACTTGAGAAAGCACTGGAAACAATAGGAGGGAGGAACTGAAAGTGACTTTTCCTCTAGCATTGAAGGTTGTGTGATACATGAGGGTGGGGTGTAACACTAACAAAATGGTGAAGACTTGTATCCTTGCTGCCAATAAGATCAAACTAAAAAAATGATCATTTGAAACTAACTCATGGCTGTCTTTTCTTCTTGGTGAAGCAAAAATATTGCTACTTGGGTGAAGAACTTTTACATGCCCCTATTTGTAAATGAGATAGTTGTGCTCTAGAAACACTGACAAAATGATGACTAATGAGGTTCCTAAATATGCTCAATTGGTGGATAAGTGGATGAATTTAGCCAAATGTGATCCTCCTCATAGAGCCTTAATAAAGTTATAAATATGTTTTCTTTTTACTCCTATAATATAATGAATTCAACATAATAGATTTGTATAGAGGTCAAACAAACAGAGAGGTACTGTGGCGTTTTTCCCTTGACCTGCCAATAATAATAGAGAGATGTGTTGTCTTTCAGTAGTATGTAACCAGAGTGAAACAGAGAACCTCCCAAGACTTGTCAAACCAGATAATTAACACCCACTTTCAGTGATTCACCTGGACACAAATGATATTGCCAGAGGGAATCTAGAAAGCATTGCTAAAGATTATAAAGTCCTGGAAAAAAAAAAAACGAAGAGAAATAAGTAGTGTTTTTCTCTAGTGCTTTTGATAAGAAGCAAAGGTTTCAGAAAAAAGGTCAGAATTGAAAATTGAGCAGCTAGTGAGGAAAATGGTATCTGAAAATGGGGTTTAGATTTCTGGATGATAATTTAAAATATAGAAATACTGAGCCAATGATAGAATAGTTCTAACAAGGGCTGGTAGCAATATATTTGTGAGTCTAGTCAAAAGGATTTTAAAATGAAAAGCAAGGGAAAGGTAGTAAACTTCATATATATATATACATATACATATATACACATACATACACACATATAAATGTATGTATATATGTGTATATGTATGTATATATATATACACAAAGTCTGTAAATTTGCATATGTTTATATTTACATATGACTATGGGTCTCTTGGGCCATATACCATTAGAACAAGGTTTCTTAATGTCCTTTCAATCATGTACACCCCTTCAGAATAATGTTTTAAAATACATAAACCAAAATACATATGATTACAATGGAAACCAATTATATTGAAATAAAGATATAATTTTGTTTTCCTATTCAAGTTCCTAGACCCGCTGAAATCTATTCATGGATACTTTGAAGCTCCATGAACCCCAAGTTAAGATCCCCTAGCATAGGGAGTGGCCAGTCTGTATGAGAGAGGATAGAGATGTCCCAAAATTCCTATGAGGAAAAACATCAGAATGTCACTAACAATAAAACCCATATCTATGAACATCTGCAGACATAACTAATAAACAAGGTGAACTAGAGTTCATGCCACAAAGAGGGAAATGTGACCTTATAGGTATCATTGTGATTAGATGGGATGATAAACATACCTAGAATGTGGCTCTGGAATGGAATATTTTATTCATAAGGATAAGATAGGTAATGGGGCAGGAAAGAGTAGGAGTACTTATTAAGATATATTTATGAAAGAAATCCAAGAGTGAGAATGAGAGAATAATATTTGGATGATATCCAGTGCAGCCAGAAACAGAAGTGATCATGTCTTTGGAGGATACTATAGAATGCACTAAGAGAGGAGGAAAAAGAAGAGGTGGATAAGGAACACCTGTGATGGAGGCATGATAGAATAGTGATAGTAGACTTTATTTATCAGCAACCATATTAGACCTCTTTCCCCATCAAGATTATGATGACTAATATTTCTTGCAATGATCATCTCACTATTCTCAAGATGGAAAAATCAACATAGGGAAGCACTATCGTGTATCTGATTTTGGGTATCAAGAAAAGACTGCTAATTATTGTTTTGATTTCCTCTTCATTGGAGGTAGATTCACCCTTTTCATTTTTGATACTCATAATTTGGTTTTCTTCTTTCTTTTTTTTTATCATATTGACTAAGGGTCTATCAATTTTGTTGGTTTTTTTCCATTGTATAATGTGAAAGTATTTACAGATCCTGTACTTGATTATAAGATGCCACGGCGGGGGGAAGGGAAAGGAGGGGGACAAAATGTGAAATTCAAGGAATTGTGGAATTGAATCCTGTAAACTAAAAGGAAACAAACAAATTAATAAATTAAAAATTGAATTAAAAAAAAAGAAAAGACTGCTTACCAGTATAACTGATGGGAATATTGAGAGAAAGGAACTACTCCATCTTAGAATTTGTGTCAAAACAGGAGTTGCCAGGAATAAATGTACCTATATATTTTTTAGAACACAGATTTCACAGAATCCATAGAAAAAAAATAGTGTTTCATACCCTAAAGTTCTACAAGAAGGGTCAGCCCAGGAAGAACAGGGATGCTTTCCAGAATGAATATTAATGTAAAAAAGATTAATATTTCCAAGGAGATGAAAAATAGGCAGTGGTCTGTGGAGATTATTGTGACTACAAAGAGAAATTACTGATCAGCTTTGATTGGTACAGAAACAAGGATGAATAGAGATGGATGGCATGATATAAGTAGAGTGAAAAGCACTATAGATTAGAGAGAAGTCAGACTGGATGAAAAGCTAAGACCTATACAAAGAGGTCTCTTTTTAAAGCTGTATAAAGAACTAGAAGAGGATCAAAAAAGAGATGATAAAAGATGACAGAGAGAAGGAACTGCTCAACTCTTTTTTTTTTACTTTATTACATTGAGGAAGAAAATGATCTCTGGATTGGGAAGAACAAGACAAATAGAGAATTATAATCAAATTAAGGAATTAGTAAGAGAGTTCCTAGATGCATTTGATTATATTATATCAATGGACCCACAACAGCTTGATTCTAGGGGATTAAAAAAATGATGTATTTACCAGGTGATCTCAGAATGATCAGAACAGAAAAGAGGAAAAATTTACATTTCTGTCAAAAGATAAACAGTTAATTTTTTATTAACTAATTTTTGGCAAAATCCTAGACCATAATATTAAAAAGATGATTAGAAAACATTTAGGAAAGGAAGTGATCAAAATGAAGTAATTTAGCTTCAGTGGTATAGTGGATATATGTTAGATATTACATTAAGATTTTGCATCATATCCTTATTCTGATGTTTAAGAGTTATATGCCCTTGGTATAGTTACTTAACCTTTTGAAACCTCAGTTTCCTCATCTCTAAATGGCAATAATAATACCTCCAGTACTTTTATCATTACTGGGGGTTTTTTGTGAGGATTAAATGAAATAATATATCTGAAACATTTTGTAAACCTTAAAGCTAGTCTTGTAGACAATTTGGAAATGTGTCAGCTGGATAATAATAATCTACAGATCAGTAGATTCAGAACTGGTTCAATGGTAATACACAAAGCATAGTAATTAATAATTTACTGTCAACATGGGTGGGAATGAGAAAGGATCTCTATTGGAAAGGACCAGCAATCTGTGCTTGGTCATGTGCTGTTAACCCTTCTTTGAATGACTCAGATAAAGTAAAAGATGTTAAGCTTATTGGGTTTTCAGGGAGGTTACAGATAGGAGCAATAGATCACATGTTGGATTGGCAGAGTTAGGATCCAAATAGAAACCAACAGGATAGAACACTGAGCCATAATTGAGTAAAATGAATTTAATTTAGATAAATGTGACATCTAACATTTGAGTTCAAAAAATTATCTTCACTGGTTCAAGAAGAGGGAATTATCACTGGGGAGTTATTTGCTTAGAAAGGATCCAGAAGCTTTAGTGGACTGCAAGTTCAATTGTGTTGCAAGAGCGTGGTACAGCAACCAACAAGTCCAATGCAGTCCTGGATGGCGGTATTGAAAGTTTGTTCTCTAGAACTAGTGAGATGATAGTACCATGGACTTACTTGGTCTTGGGTTGACCACATCCATAGTAATTTGTACAATCCTAGGCACTACACTTTAAAAGGAATATTAATAATTTGGACAGCATTCAAAGGATGACAATCAAGATGGTAAAGGGTTTGAAGTTCATGCCATAGAAGGATCATTTGAAGGAATTGAAGAGGAGACCTTAAGGAGATATCATATTTGTCTTTAATTATTTGATGACCTGTATTTTTTTAAGAAGGAATAAGCTTCTTCTGTTTGTGTCAGAAGGCAGAACTAGAAATAATGTTTGGATGCTGTGAAAAGACCAGATGTAGCACTGAGGTAAAGAGAAATTCCTGACCATTGGAGAGTTCCAAAAGTGAGATGAACTGCCTTAGGAAGCAGCAAATTCTCCCTTGTTGTATGCCTTTAAACTCAATGGTCATTTGTCTGATTTGATAAAAAACGGATGTATTTCAGGTATGAATTGACTTTGGTGCCTTTGAGGTTCTTCCAAAACTGAAATTCTTTTTTAGAATGATTTAAGAAATTTGTTGCAATCCAATCTTATAATACTACTAATAAAATTAGATTCATCTTTTGAATTTTATTTCACAAGCATTATTGTTGATCTTTGTAGCCTAAATTTCTGTTGTACTTCCAGTAATGCTTAATGGTGTATGTGTGTGTGTGTGTATGTGTGTGTGTGTGTGTGTGTGAAGTTAAATGTCTGATAAAGTAGGAAAATTAACTTGAGGTGAATGATTATAGTTCCCATTCTATTGGGTTTTTTTTATTGATTATATTGCTGCATTTCCTTTGTTTTAGAAATATTGTGCTAATAGCCATGGTTGGTTGAAACTCAGTTGACTGAATTATAGAACCTCCATCTCCACCCCCAAAAAATAATTCATAGCTTTGTGTCATTTTGGACAGAAATCTTTACTCCCTTATCATGGTTCAATCCTGTAAATATTTTTACTTTAACACAAATATGTGGCTCTTCCCAGACATAAAAATTAGCGCTATCTACTTTATACCTTTACATTGTTTTAATCTGATAATGTCATTTATTTAATCAATAAATAACTTGTCCCCCTTTTGGTTTTAGGGGGAAATATGATCTTTTCTGTTTAGCATCAAAAGCCCTTCATAACCTGGCCCTACCCCATCTTTTTGGCTTCATCATACATTATTCCAATTCTGACACTACAATCTAGTCAAACTGGCTGGATTCCTCTTACACAGCATTCCATCTAACTTCTCCATTCCTTTGCCCTAGCTGTCTCCCATGTGTGGAATGCATTCTCTCCTCACTTCCTCCTCATCAAATAATTTTCTCCTTTCAAGGTACAGCTCCAGCAACCCCATCTGCATGAAATCTTTCCTCAACCTGTCATCCTCTGGTGACTTCCCTCACTATTTCACATTTACTATTTAACAATTCTCTCTTTTTGTCAGGTATATACTTATATATCTATTTGCTGTCTACTCTGTTAGTGCAAAAAAACATTGAAAATAGTTTTTTTCATTCTTTTTATTTATATTCCCAGCACCTACAGCACTGCTTGTAGCACAATAGGTGCTTAATTAATGCTTGCTGATTGATTGATGTCCCTGCTATGTTCAGCATGATCAATGAGGTACCTTTATCAAATTGGCCAGTGACACATGGCTCAGAGGGATGACTAATATATTGGGTGAGGGGATAATGATTCAAAAAGATTAACAGAAGACTAGAATCATGGGCCAACAGTAGCAAAATGAAATTAAATAGGAATAAATATAAATAGTCCTATACTTGGGTAGAAAGTATCAGTAGTGCCTGGCAAATAGTAATCACTTAATAAATACTTACTGACTGAGTGTTGATTGAACTGGCCTTATAAAGAATCAGAGGGATATAGCTTAATAGCACTTTATGTAAAATAGAGCTGAAGGTTTTCATTGACTTCAAGCTCAATATGAATACTCACAAAAACATGCCTACTGCATAGATGCTACTGCATTTGTGGGCTAAATTAATAGAAACCCAGTAACCATAACAAGGAAGGCAGGAGACTCCATGTACTCTGCCCCAGTCCAATGATGTATCTCATTGATGTTTTCATCCTGTAGTATTGGAGGATCATTGATAAAGTAAAGAGCATCCAGAGGTGGTGACTAGGTTGGTAAAAAGTTTGGGAGTCATATAGAGGAGGGAGAAGGATGGTTGAAGGAATTTGTTAAATAGAACATTAATTGAAAGGCACAATGCATTTCTCTACCAAACCTATCAAAGGCAAACAGTGTTCTACTGAATAGATATTTTAGATCCCATTCTGAGAACCTGAAAGTTGTTGTAATGATAAGGGAATTTGAAGATCTTTCCTGCCCCTTACTAGGCCTAGGGAATTTGAAGATCTTCCCTGTCCCTTAATGTACTTCACTTGGAGCCTAACAAGAGATGCTTACTTAGGGGAGCCTTGTTTTCAGGAAGACCCACACCTTTTGTTATTTTGTAATTAGGCAGTGGGTCACTAAGGTTGTGATGTTCTCTGATCCTGGAGAAGGTTAAATATACTCCCTGAGGTGAGGTTTTGCTTTGGGGCTCACTTATGGGAAGAGTTATATGATTGGCCATATGAGACTCTGGGTAGGCATTGAGCTTCCCGGCTTTGCAAACCCAGATGTTGGTGCTTATCTCCTGGTGACTATGTATATATGTAATAGTCAGACAGCTAGAAGCCCTGTCTGTTGGTCTGATGAATTGTGTTATTTTCTCTCTCTGTATTTTTGTCTGCTTATAATTTGTTTGTATTTTCTGAATTTCAAGGTGCTGACTTTTTCCCCTGAACTAAGTAAATAATATATATGTTTGATTAATGTAAGATTGTTAACCCTTTTTGAGTTGCTTTCTTTTAGAAAAGCAGATTAAAGAACCTGTGCTAACAGCTAGCCTGAGTATGCTACGATGCTTGCTGTTACAGTTGAGTGTTTGGAAAGCTTCACAGAGATTTTTATGATTTAAAAAAAAAACCTAATGATCATGTTAGCGATGGACTTGAAGAGTAAGAAAGTTCATCTGTAAAATGTGAATAATATTGGCATCTACCTTAAAAGATTATTAAGGGATCAAATGAAGCAACAGAAATTGCTTCACAAAACTTAAAGCCTATTATAAATGCTAGCTTTTAATCTAGCTACATATACATATCTGTATATATGTATTAGTTATTATAGTATATGCTAAGTGAAAAATAATTCATCAGAGGAAAATTACATGAGCATAAATTTAAAGTTAAAAGAGACATCAGAAACCACTGAGGTAAAAGTTGCATTCACACATTCCAGATTCTATCCATTATACCACTTTCTGCTCTATTGAGCTTTCTTTTAAAAGATACTTCAGAGAAAAGATCATTTTAAAAAATGTTGATTGTTTCAAATTCATACTTTACATTTTTTTTGTTCAGTCATGTCCAACTCTTTATGACCTTATGGACCATAGCACACCAAGCCCTTCTATCCTCCAGTATTTCTTTAAATTTGTCCAAGCTCATGTTCATTGCCTCCATGATACTATCTATCTCATACTCTGCCATCCCCTTCTCTTTTTGCCTTTATTCTTTCCAATCATCAGAGTATTTCCCAATGAATTCTGTCTTCTCATTACATGGTCAAAACATTTAAGCTTTGTCTTCAGTGTTTGACCTTCCAATGAATAGTTTAAAGGACTTCTTTAAGTATTGATTGAAGTTATCTCCTTACTCTCCAAGGGACTCTCAAACATCTTCTCCAGCACCACAATTTGAAAGTGTTGATTCTTCAACTTTCTTTATTACATCAACTCTCATATCAATTTTTCTCTCTGGAAAAGCTATAGTTTTGGCTATACAGGCCTTTATTGGCAATTAAACATCTGCTTTTTAGTATGCTATTCAGATTTGCCAGAGCTCTCCTTCTAAGGAACAAGTGTCCTTTAGTTTCATGGCTGCAGTCACTGTCTGCAGTGATCTTTGAGCCCAAGAATATAAAACCTGACACTGCTTCCATTTCTTCTCCCTCTGTTTGCCAGGAAGTTATGAGACCACCAGATGCCATGATCTCAGTTTGTTGTTGTTGTTAAGCTTCAAGCCAGCTTATACATTCTCCTATTTCACCCTCAAGAGACTTTGTGATTCTTTTTCACTTTCTGCCATCCGAATGGTATCATCTACATATCTGAGATTGTTGATATTTCTCCCAGCAATATTAATTATGACTTTTGATTCGTCTACTCTGGGATTTCTTCATTTAAGTTAAATAAGGTGACAACATGCTGCCTTATTGTACTCCTTCCCCAATGTTAAACCAATTAGCTGTTCCATATTCATTTCTAACTGCTTCTTCTTGACCCACATACATGCTGCTCCTGCGACAAGTAAGATAATCTGATACTCCTATTTCTTGTCACATTTTGAGGTGATCCACACAGTCAAAGGTTTTTGTGTCGTCAGTGAAGTAGTAGTAGATCTTTTTCTAGAGCTCCCTTGCTTTCTCCATAATGCACTGAATGTTGGTATTTTGGTCTCTAGATAGTTCCCCTGCCTTTTCAAAAATCAGCCTGCTTGTTCAGTTATTCTCCATTCACATATTGCTGAAATCTGTTGTAAAATCTTAAACATAACTGTACTGGCATGTGAAATGAGTGCAATTGTCCAGTAATACTTTACCTTACTTGTATAAATTAATTCAAAAAAGGTCCCAGGTATTTTTACGATTCTGTTCAAAATTTTAAATATTGCTGTTTATATTTTTTTTAAGTCATATGCTAGGACCTTACTTACACAGTAGTTCTAATGATTAACTCAGGACACTCACACTTCTTCTGGGAGCTTATAAAACAAAAGTGCCTACAACAGAAATGAGACATCTTTGATGTTTATATTTTATATGTGAAATATGTAAACAGATTGAGGACAGTTCTATGAAAGAGGAGAGACTTGAAGAAGTAAGACCACTGAGGAGTCTATTTCAGCCATCCATGTAAAAAGTCCTGAAGTAATGTGGTAATAGTGTGATTGGAAAATTCAAAAGATAGGGAAGAAGAATTGAGAAGATTTTGTAACAGATTGGAGAAGGAAGGAATGAAGGATGGAAGGGAGGGATGAAAAGAGATGTGGAGAGAGAGGAAAAAGGAGGAGGAGGGGGAGGAGATGACGATGACAGCAATGACAGCAATGGGGTGGGATAGGAGTGATCAGAGATTGATTAGAGGGAGAGAGGGAAGAATGGGGAGAGAGAGAGAGGGAAGAAGAAAACGAGCATTTAATAAATGTTTATTATGTGCTAGACACTGTGTAGGAATGAAAAACTAGATGAGATGATAATGGTACATGAAGCAAAACTAGGGATTTTTGAAGGAAGGGTGGGACTTGGCAGGGGGAAGTGGGGGAGACAGTATAGTTGAAAATAATGAGTTAGGTTTTTCATATTTTGCATATGAGATGCCTATGGGATGCAGGACATATAAATAGAAATTTTTAGCATGCCATTGGGGAAATATGACTGGAGGTCAAGAGATATGTCAAATATAAAATGTTGAGAATCATAAGCATAGAAATGATAATTGAATCCATTCAATCAATAATTGAACCTGATTAGATTCCCATAACAATGGCATATGGAAAGAGAAGAGGTGTAGCCCAAGACAAAGTCTTGGGGTCACATATGGTTGGTGGGGAGAACATGAATGATAAGCTAGCAAAGAAAAATAAGAAAGAATATATAGAGGAAAACTTTGGTGTTAGATTTTTCTTGAAGTCAGATCTAAGGGGAAATTGTTAATGATGTTTCGAGAACATTTTTGTTATAAGATAGTTTCAAGTAGAAAGACATTATTCATTTATAGAATATTTTAATATTTACAAAGTAATTTCCTTAATTGCAAGGTAGAGAGTGGAAGTAATATTATCACAATTTTATAGATGAGAAACACAGGATCAAAAAGGTTGTTACTTATCTTAGCTGAAAAAAAAAATAATAAAAGTTAGGTAGGACCTGAACCCAGCTTTCCTAACTACAAAAATACTTGTTTTTCAGAATATCATGTTGTTACTCCTAATAGTGCCTTAGGGAGATGTGGTTGAAGACCTTGAATGCCAGAGTTCTGAATTTTAGAGGTGATGTGGTACAGTAGAAAGAGTGCTAAATTTGGAATCCAGGAAACTTAGTTTAATTGCTGTCTTCCCCACTTATTTGGTTTATGAACTTGGACAATAAATTTAATCTCTTAGTTTCCTCATCTGCAAGAGTAATAGGTTAGACTAGATGATATGAGAGATACTGTGGAGATGAAAAAAATAATTCTTGCAAACTTATCAGAGGACAAAACGAAGGAAAAGTTAAAGATATTTATGATGGTATGACCCTGGAAAAAGAGAAGCCTTGTGGTGCTCTCAACAGAAATAAAGATAAAGGAAAGAATAAATGTTTTAGAAGGAACGTGAATTCTGTTTTAGCCTTCATGAATTTGTGCTGTCAGTGAGTCATCCTAGTCCTTACAACAACTCTGTAATATTAGTAATGCATAGTAATAGATTATTTAGTATAGTAATGTATATGTGTGTGTGTGTAATAGTAATATAACACCCACTTTACAAGTGAGGGAACTGAGGGTTCAGGCACAGAATGGTTAAAAAATAACTGAAACTCTGGGGAGAACTGGGGAATAGATATACTTACATATCATAGTGGTGATAATTGACTCCATGGGAGTGAGTGAGACCAAGAGGAGAATAGAGAGAAAAATGAGAGGAAATGACCAAGGTTGGAACACTCACATTAAGGGTTCAGGAGAAAAATGAGGAGCCAGTAAAGGAAAGGGAGATTGTTTAGAATTGTAGAAAGAGACCCATTAGTGTGTAGTATAAAGAAAATTAAGGTGGGAAAAGGTATCCAAAAGGAAGAGGTGGTGGTCATTCATTTTAAATACTGAAAATAGCTCAAGGAGGATGAAGAACAAAAAAAAGTGTTCTCTTTTAAGTTCTTTGTATTTCATAGAACACTTGATATGTTGTTCCAGAAAGTAATTTCATTTACTTCACACTCAATTAAATGACTTTAAGCAGGGAGTTGTGTTTGAGGGGCTGGGAGTTGTTTGTTTTTGCTTAATGAATGTTTATTGATTCTGACTTTGATGAAGAGTGAAGTAAACAGAGCAAAGAAAACAATATACACAATTACTACAACAATGCAAATAGAAAAAAATAGTCACTATAAAACTGTCCAAAATGAATGTAGCAAGATAGCAAAGATTTAGCTTTGATCCCAAGAAGAGATCTGAGAAGATGCCTCCCTTCTTTGGTTTATTTTTGTTATAAAATTTATTTATTGATAACATTTAAAAAATTTTTGAATGGCAAATTCTTTCTCTCCCTTGTGCTACTCTCCCATCCATTGAGAAGGCAAACAATATGATATCAATTATACATATGAAGTCATGCAAAACATATTTCCATGTTAGTCATGTTGCAAAAAAAAACCTAGAAAAATAAAGTGCAAAAATAAACATTAATCTGCTCTCAGAGTTCATCAGTTCTCTATCTGGAAACAGATAGCATTTTTTCATCATGAGACCTTTGGAATTGTCTTGAATCATTCTCATGCAATCAAAATTATGTGGATTTTGTCCCCTGATTTTTCTCTTTTATTTGGCCATAAACTCTTCCCTTATTCAGAAATCTGACAACTAAATTTTTTCATGCTCCCCTAATTTACTAATGATATCACCGTTTATGTGTAAATAATTTATCCATTTTGATCTTTTCTGTGTATACAGTGTGAAAGGTTGGTCTCTACCTAGTTTCTGCCAGACTGCTTTCCAGTTTTCCCAATAATTTTTGTCAAATGGTGACTTCTTGTTCCTTCCCTAAGATTTGATTGAATCTTTGGGTTTATCAAATACTGGATTACTATTGTAGCCATTTAATATTGTGTATTGTGTACCTGATCTATTTCACTGATCCACCACTCTATTTCTTAGCCAATACCTGATTATTTTGATGATTATTTCCTTGTAATATAGTTTGAAATCTGATATTGTTGGCAGCCTTCTTTAAAATTTTTTTTTCTTGGATTTCCTTGATATTCTTGACTTTTTGTTTTTCCAGATGACCTTCATTATTTTTTTAGCTCTATAAAATAATTCTTTGTTGGTTTGATTGAAATTATAATCCAGAAATGGGTATGAACAATGGAATCCACACATGCAGTGCCAGCAAAGAGTCCCCTGTAATCTCTTCTGACCAATTAACTGCCTTACCCCTTTACCATCTCAGAATTCCCAAAAGCACTGCTCCTTCTTTTGCTTCTGACAAGTGACACAGCTGGTTTTACCACCACATGACCTCTAGGCATTCCCTACCCCAGCGCTACAGTCCTTTCTTACCTCCTATTGTCTTGGACTGGAAAAATGTCTCAGCCTGACATTTTATTACTTCTTCTGCTCCAGAATTTGACTTAAGGTATTTTAAAGTTCTTAGGAGGAGAATGTTGTGAGAACTCAGCTGAAGTGCTTCCTCTACTCTATATTGGCTTTTTCTGCCTGCACCTTCTTCCATCAAGGTGTTATAATACTTGATAACTGTCATGTTGTAGCATTTTCTTAGAACAGTAAGTAATGATAAACCTTATTTTTGCAATGATTAGATTACTGTTTTTTCAGTATTTTCTATATAATAACAATAATAATATGTTAAATAATAGCACTCTGCAGTTTGTAAGTCCTTATAACAACCCTGTGAGGTAGGTACTATTTATTATTATACCCATTTTACAGGTGAAGAAACTGAGCACAGGAAAGGGATTTGCTCAGGGTAACATAGATACTAAGTATTTAAACAGGTCTTTCTAAGTCCATTTCCCACAGTCTACCAACTATACCCAGCTTCCCCAAAAGATTGATGTATAGCATAAAGAGCTCTGAACTAATAATACTCTATTTTATTCCCAGCTCACCAAACTCTGACTTTGTGTCCTTAATCAAATTATTTCACTTTTCTGAAGCTCAGTTTTCTTGACTATAAAGTTAACAAATTTGCCTACATAATCACTAAGGTCCTTGCCATGTCTAAAACACCATGATAAATGCCATTAGTCTGAAGAAGAGAAACCAAAGCCAACTTTGTCAAACCCAAATCACAGAAATAAATAGAATAACTGTAAAGACAGATAAGTGGCCCAGAAATAAGAGAATGGCCTTTGAGTCAGAAGGCTTGAGGTCAAATTTTGCCTCTAGGTCTTTGACCTTGGGACTTAACTTATCTGTACCTTGATTTCCTCATCTGTAAAATAGGAACAATAATGGCACTGGATCAAATGAGTTAACATATGAGTAAACATGTTAGTACTTAAGTGCTTTGCAAACATTAACGTGTTATAAATGCTAGCTTTAATTATTTAAAGCAAAATAAAAAAAGTAAAGAGTCAAGGAAGACATGTAAGCTAAAACAGAGTTGGGTTAGCTGTCCAAATTGGTGCAGTGACTTCATAGCCAGAGTGAAGGCCTATTGACCTTCCATTATCTTCCATGTCAAACTTCCTGTGTAGGTACCTCTGTTCTGTGGGGCACCTAGGTATTTTAGTATATAGAGAGCAGAAGCTCAAGTCAGGAAGACTGGTCTTCCTGAATATAGATCTGGCCTAAGATACTTACTAGCTGTGCTATCATGGACAAGTCACTTAACCCTGTTGGTCTCAGTTTCTCATTTGCAAAATGAGCTGGAGAAGGAAATGGCAAACCATTCTAGTACCATTGCCAAGAAAACCCCAAATGGGATCACAAAGAATCAGACACAACTGAACAACACAAACTTCAGTTTTCCCTAACCTCAAATTCAATCCCTTAAAGACCTAAATATTCAGTTAATAACGTGGGTAGATTGTTTTAAGACTGAAGTTTTACTTGAGAACAGTAAAGGATGAAGTATAACAATAATCTGTCTTTTGTGATAGAGATAGTATAGATAGATAGATGCCTATGAAGAGGGTACTTTGGATAATAGAATGTCCAGGGGATAGGTTAGAAAAAGAAAAGGTTCAATCTAATTCAAGAGGATTGTGGATGGGAGGAAGAAGAAGAGAGATTCAAAAGGGAAATAAAGCTTTAGACAGTCTTAGATAATCCTTAGGGGTTGGAAATAAAATAGAATTACGTTTTGTTCTGTATATCCATAGGAACAGGAAAATTAAGTAATAATCTAATCAACTGGCATATAGGAATCCCCAGTTCCTACCTTTGTAATCTAGAAGATAATTGTTAAATATCTAGTTCCTTTTGGACTCTTTAAACTTGACCTACAGCATAGGTGTATTTGGATCTACTAAGACATGAGTAAAGAACTATTCAAATGAAATTAGCATTGAAAATTTTTCATATCAAATTGCTCTCCTTTAACTCAAAAACCAACAATAACAAAAGTTTTAGCTTTTTAGTGGTACTGGTCTATTAAGTATTTTCTCCAAGAAAAGGAAATTCGAGTAAGTTACTTGACATTTAAGAAAACAAAACCCTGGAAATTCACTTTTTGTTATTACTTCATTGGCGCCACAGCATTACAGGAAAAAAGAAAGAGCTTCAGAGGAGATTAAAAAAAAATCTGCTCCAGAGGTGTAAACAGTATTTATACAGCCAGAGTTTTGCATTTTATAGATAAAAAGTGTCTACAACCTGAAAATACAACACTTTTGGATACAGTAATTCCAGTAAAATATAACTATCTAAAACCTGTGCTAAGAAAATAAGTGACTACTATTGAGAAATCATAAGACTTTTAAATGTGAATTATAATTTCATCCTTATACCCACTAACAGCTTATATTTTATATATTTATGAAGTGAAACAAATCTGTCTTGCTTCCTTATTTCTCTTTCTTCTGGCTTATTTTACTTCTTCCCTCACTCCATCTACTTCTTTCTCAATGAATAAAATTGAGAAATTTTCATTTATAATACTTTGCCAAAGCAAAAATGGTTTTGAGTCATAATTATATTCTACCCTTTAATGTGGTAGAGGAGAGAATAGAATTCATCTCATGATATACTTTGTAACAGATCTTAAACACACCTGGGCTAATATACCTTCTATTGTCCATAATTTACCAGATGTTTAAACATTTGGTAGAACAACTCCTCTGACATTTCTGTATTCATAAAAAAAGAAATACTCAATCTATTTCTTGATGAATTAATTTTCTGTGTAAGATAAGCTATTTGAGCTACCTCTGCTGGATTTTGAATTTCTTGGGTCTGCCAATGCAAGATCTCCATAGATAACATTTCCTTTCTTGAAACCACATAATGACACCAATATTGGTAAATGGAGGACAGATGTATTTGAAAGAATAATTTCACTCTGTAATTTAAAAGATCTCTCTGATGGTAAAAAAGAAAGCTCAAGATTTTCCCTCCACTTATTCCCAACAAGCGTATTTTCTAAATTCAAGTTTTGTCTACATGACATGACCAAACCAGGAGATTTCTGAATAATTGAGTGGATTAACTTTGACTGCAGTGCCAATCAGTATTTAATGTGGCCTAAATCACTGAGTCATCTATACCTCTGCCTGATTCTTTATAGATACACTTGTATGGATACACTTTTCTTCCCCCTGCATCCCAACAAAGCAGAATCTGAGAACCAGTGAAGTTACATTTATGTAACAAAGAAACAAAAATATAAAGAAATGTGTCTCTCACTGAATAAGCCTAATATTTAAGCCAAGTTACATGTATTTCATTTGTTTCCCATTTGACAACAATAATTCACATATCTATAGACATTTGAGGTTTTTAATTCCTATATTACTATTGCATCCTAATTGCTTTTGCTTGGCATTACAGCATCCGTGCTCCTAGTCTTGGCTCCCTTCATTTTATCCTGTCCACTCATGCCAGCATAATCTTTTGGGGGGGAGGGATATCTTTTGGGGGGGAGGGATAGGGGAAGGCAAGACAATTGGGGTTAAGTGACTCATACAAGGTCACATTTATATGTGACTATATGTCAAGTACCTGAGACCAGATTTGAACTCAGGACCTCCTGACTCCAGGGTTGGTGCTCTATTCACTGTACCATCTACCTGCCAAAAATTAGGAATAATCATCTTAAAACACTACTTAAATTATGCCATCACTTCTTTGCCTAAGATTTGTCCTACTTTCTATATCAAGTATGAACTCTGCCATTTGTCTTTCAAGCCTTTTCACAACCCACCATTGTTATACTTAGCCAACGTGCCTTATTTCCTGCTACTCTTCAATAAGCAGCCTCTCCCAGAGTTTGGCTGATCTCCTTGCTCTCCTATTTCAAAACTAAGGCTTTGATTTTGTTTGGGTAGATAAGACTAGAGAAGCATGGGGCAAGGGGTCCAGACAGAACCACAGCATTGGGTAAAGACCAAGGCTAACTTATTCTATTAAGACAGTTAAGAATCCTGAACTCAGCAGCTATGGCAACAGCAAAACCTCCAGTTCTGTGTCCACAACCATCATCCTGGCCTGTAGAAGATGTGACCTGGCAACTGTTCCTGCACATGCTATATAGTCATCTAGTGAAGACCCAGACAAGAAGGTTCTTGTCACCAAAGTCTTTGGCACTGTCAGATGCTTTGAAATATGAAACTTGATTTTATCAGTGGAAATGACATTAAAGCAGATTCATTTACTTCTTTTGCCAATTCATTTACATGCTTGGCCAATGCACCCTAGGACCATGACATGCAGCTGAAGCCTCCCATGTGTGTTGTCTTTTCCCATTAGAATACGAGCTTTGGATAAGCAAGGACTATAATACTTTTGTATCCCCTCTGCTTAACTCAGTTCTTTGCACGTAGTAATCGACTAACAAATGCTCCATTCATTCATTCTAAGGATGGAAATGCAGATATGAGTCCAAAGGCATTTCTAATGTTAGGAGTTCAGGACAAAGGAGAATGACTCATCGGTAAATCTAAAGACAGGCATAGCTTGGTGGAACAGTAGATAGAACACTAGGCTTGGAATTAGGAAAACTTATCTTCATGAGTTCAAATCCAGCCTCAGACTCTTACTAGCTGTATGACCCTGGGCAAATCACTTAACATTGTTTGCCCCAGTCCTTCATTGTAAAATGAGCTGGAGAAGGAAATGGTGGACCACTTTAATATTTTTGCAAAGAAAATCCCAAAATGGGGTCATGAGGAGTTGAACAGGACTGAAATAACTGAATGACAGCAACAAAAGCTTCAGGCTAAGCTATTAACACTGCAGCACAGCAGAAACCTCATTATTATTGTTGTTTATTTGTTAGGTAGAGGCAGCAAGAGAATGGAATAAGCCCCAGACTTGCAGTCAGAAAGCCCTGATTTAAAACCCTACCTTTGCTACTCATTATATACATGATGTTGGCCAAATCACTTACATCCTCTGGATTTCAGTTTCTTCTTTCTCCTCAAAAATGAAGAAGGTTTTATTAGATGACCTCTCTGGTATCTTCCAACCATAAATCTATGATCCTCCAGGCAGGAAATAACAAAATGTGCAAATCACAGTTCTGTCCCAAGCAAGGCTAGAGTACCTAATTTTCAGAAATTAAAGTAACAGGAAAATAATAGAAGTCTAGGTTGTCATCAGAGTAGTGTAGCATCAGATTTAAGGGTATTCAGTTTTAGGAAAATATTTACTTAGAGGCAGAATATCTAACTATTGGAGGAAATGAAATAGCAGGGAGGAAATTCAAATACTGGGTGAACAGGGGAGACTGATAGAAGCAAAGATGACCTGGAATGATAGGACAAGTAGAATTACTGGCATTCAAGAATGCAGTGGTTAGAAAAATGGGGAAACAAAGATCAGTGAGACAAGTCATAAGAACATAGAGTAGTTCAATGCTGTTCAGGGAGCAGCTGGAGAAGGGTTTCATCCATTTCTCCATACTATGAAGAGGTTTGGTGGCAAAATAAAGGTTATAGTTTTATATTCAGATGAGAATTGAGTGGTTACACTTCCCAAGTTTATACCTGTAGAAGGTATGGTTGCTGTGCTGAACTGTTGAACAGGCAGGTAGAGCTTTTAGTCACTATTATTTTTCCCCACCTTTTTGTGAACTAGGTGTTTATTCTTCATTATTTCTATCCTAGGAAACTGTAAAACTGAAGCAATAACTGTCTTTCCTAGCTCTGAGCCCCCACCAAGAGACGGTGCTCTGGCAAATTATACCTCAGTTTTACATTTCTTTTCCTTCCCAGGAGATCTTGACCCTTTCCATTTCTATATTCAAACCAAAGCACCTACACTTTATTGATGCAAGTGGTTAACGGTTGTATCAGAATCTTGACCATAAGAGACAAAATGAACATTTAGACACAAAATGGGGAAACTAACTTTTAATAAAATAATATAAGCTTTCTTCCTGCCATCAGGAAGTGTATCAGGCTTAAATACTTTCAGGGAGAGAAGGAAGGATAGGGGAGGGGGAAAGAAATGAAAGCCTACATTTATAGCCTTATTGGAGTTTAGTAACACCAAATTCATTCCAACACGCTTTGTAGTCTTCCTCTCTAGTGACTGACAAGCAGTACCTTTTGGTTTTCTGCTACTTTTGATTTCTGTGGCTCTTCTATTTCCCTTCCCACAAGTACAAATGTATGAAAGACCTGGCTTATAACTAAAAGTCAGGTCTTCTGCTACTCCCAAAGTTAGGGCAAAAATTACATATTTTAACACTTTAATAATAAGGAAAATTCTCCCTTTTCCACTGGCCATTCAATCAGCATGGCCTTATCTACAACAAAAATCAATAAGCATTTCTAAATGCCTGTTCTGTATAAGGTACTCTGCTAGAGATAGAAAGATCTTTCTGTTGTCCTAGAATGTGGTCAGCCTTAGGGATTATGATTGAAGATCCTTCTCATAGAGGTGAAAGTTGAAAATTTGAAAGAGAATTAGATTATTTGTAGCAGCAACTTTTTGTTTTTAGTTTCAGTTTTGTTTTTATTCATTTATCTTTAGTTTTCAACATTCACTTTTAAAAGATTTTGAGTTCTAAATTCCCCCCCCCTCCATTTCCCCTTCCCCAAAATGACATGAAATCTGATATAGGCTATGCATGTATAATCATATTAAACATATTTCCACATTGTTCATGTTGTGAAAGAGGAATCCGAACAAAAGGGAAAAACCATGAGAAAGAAAACAAAAAAAAAAAAACAAAAGAGAAAATAGTATGCTTTGATAAGTGACTTTTTACCTTTTTATTATGTCATGGGACCCTTTTGATGGAATCCTAATAAAGCTGTCCCTAGCCCCAGTATTCTAACTCCTTGTAGGCCCAATTGAACAGGAGACCCACTGCCTCTACCTAGCCACTTACCCCACCCGCATCCCCATTCAGTATCCTAACTTTTTCATATATACCTCACTGCTTATTAGAAAACAAGTGTGTCTATGAATTCACATTTCTCACAGAAACAGCAGGCATGCCCATGTGATGGAATCACAGCCACTGACTCTAGCTAGCCACTGCCCTGAACCCATTCCTCATATTTCCCACAGAAACAACAGATGTGTCCATGCACTCAAACACAACTGTATCCATCTAGTCTCAGACAGGACCACAATACTCAGCCAATCAGAAAGCAGCACCACCAGGATGCCCAAGCAGGATGTGGACCCCAAAACAATAGAAGGGACTTTCCCTAAGTAGGCACCTGTGCAGTAATAGTAGAGGACTGACCTAGAATGAACTTATCATGTAAAGAAGTTTATTATAATATTGTTATAATCAATCTCAATAAATGCCTATGTTTGAATTAGAGATGGTCTGACTCTGAATTATTTGAGACAATTCCACTGCAACAGATCATGAAACTGTAAGTTTGAATATCAGGACTGGGGACAACTTTATTAGTATTCCATCACTTTTGACAATCTGGTAAAATCTCTGTATCCCTTTTAAGAATATTGTTTTTAAGTCATAAAAAATTCATCATATTAAAAAAGAAACCAAAAGTAAGTGTAAGTAAAGCCACATTTTTTTCACTACAAATTCATGATCTCCCTAAAATTTATCCACTGATATCTTGGGGTTCCATGGTCTCCAGTTAAGGCCTGTTCAAAAGAGAAGAGAAATGGGTCAAGGGTACAAGGAAAGGTACCAGATATGCCAAAATATTCACTGCAATACTTTTTATTGTTGCAAAATAAAAAATAAAAACAAAGAGGGTACCCATTGATTGGAAGTGTTATATGAAAGCAATAAATAAATTTGTATTATCAGAAATTACAAATAAGAATAATTCAAGGAAAAACGGGAAGAATTTTATCAGTTCAAGTGAGATGGAGTAAATGTAACCAAGGCAACAATATGCACAATTAGAATTACATAGAAACAAATAAATACTAAATCAAAGATAAATCCTGAGTAATCATAATGCTCAACCTTATTCTTTTAGCGAAAAAATAAAAGAGAAGAACC
Source organism: Petaurus breviceps papuanus (assembly GCF_028583685.1). Classification (NCBI taxonomy): domain Eukaryota; kingdom Metazoa; phylum Chordata; class Mammalia; order Diprotodontia; family Petauridae; genus Petaurus; species Petaurus breviceps. Next base: position 11,544,419 of record NW_027186540.1, read on the forward strand.
TCTTTCCATTCCTTAGAAAGGTTCAGGAATATAGATGTAGGTGTGAATATTTTATACTGAGTAAGATGTTATCATTGAGGTTGTTGTTTCTACTAAACTATGTTTTGTTTGTAAAAGGAGTACTCATGGGAGGTCATGATGAGTGATCATATTTGGAAATGACTTGTGTAAAAAAAAAAAGATGTCAGAAAAGTGTATTTAAAACACAAACCAAAAAAATGGGTCAAGAAGAGACCCTTAAGAAATAAATGCGTCTTCAATTTCATATGATTTTATACTAGCTGTTGCTTTAAAGGTAAATAATCTCATTTTATGGTTGAGGAAATGAGAATCCATGTGGCCTTGTTTAAAATCAATAGTAAATAGAATTCAAATGATGGCCCTTAGACTCTATATCTTTCATTCATTTCACTGCATCATGCTCCAGTAGAAGAAAAGAAATCCTCAAAGAAGACCCTCAGTGGACCAGGAGAAATATTGAAATAAAATTTTACAGAAACAAAGGGAGAAGAGAAAATCAGGGAGGAAATAGTCACTAGTAGCAAATGATACAGAGTTTAAGGATGAGGACTGGGGGGAAATCTATTGCTTTAGTAATTAGGTCATTGATTATCTTGGACAGAACAGTTTTAGTGACAATAAGAAACACAAATGCAGAGTGAAAAGGGTTATTATAGTGGTGTTGAGAACATGGAGACAAGCAATGTAACATCTTTTCAAGAACTGTTGGCATTGAGGGGTAAGAAACATGGGATAATAGTTCAATATGTGAGTAGGGAAGATTTATTTGAATTAAGGGACACTTAATTGGAAGATTAAAAAAAAAGAAAAAATCATGATTGATTGAACAAGGATGCTGGAATAGAGGAGAGGAGAGGGAAATATGAAAATCTTGGCCAGAAGAAAGACAAGAGAAAAGCCCAGGATGAATGAAGACACAGAATCTGTGAAGTAGAAAGGAGGGATTTCACAGAATCACAGAATTTTACTCAGAATGGACCTCAACAGCTACCTAATACAAATCATATATAAAAAGGAATCCCTATGATAAAATATCCAACCAATAATCATTCAGAGTCTTCTCAAAATCCCACAGTAAAGAGGAGTCCATGCTTCTTTATGCAGCCTAGTTTTGGGACAATTCTAATTGTTAAGTAGCTTTTCCTGACATCAAGTCTAAATTTTCTGCTTTTTAATTTCTGCATATTGTTCTTTGTTCTGTTTTCTAGAACAAACAGAAGTCTAATGTTTTTTTCTACATGACAGCCCTTGAGATAATTAAAATGATCTCACATAATCTCCATGAGTCTTTGTAATGCCATGCAGGAGCAGCTTTCCAGAAGAATGCTACTGTGAACAGCTTTTAAGGTTCTGATTATGCAATATAGTGAACACCCGATTTATTCCATAATATATCAAAGCAAAACATTCACAGAAAATCAAGGTACAGCATTCACAATATTGCAACTTATCACAGAAAATCACAACATAGTATTCACAACAGCTTATCATTAAAATGGCCACATAGTTTTCACCAAAGTGGTCACAATATTTAGAACAAAGAGCAATCATCTCAAAGTTCAATAGTCCAAGTCATCTACTCATAGGGCAAGCTAAATTAACTCAATCAGCCACTTATTCAGCAATCAGTTATTAAGTATCATTAATAACTAAGCATCAGAAAATACACAAACCCTCCACCCCTAGGTCACTAGTAAACTACAATTTCATCATTACTCAGTACCCACAGAGAGGTCTTTTCATCTTGACTTGAGGCCGGTTCTCAGACTCCCTGGATCCCTTTCCATGGTCCCAGATTCTACCTGGATTCACCAGACTGTCACCTGGGTTCACTGGCAGACAGCTCCCAGTTCCTTGTCCAGCTCTCTGGGTAGGTCCTGCTCTACACTGAAGTTCACAGGGTCCACTCCATCCCAAATCCTTTACAGTTTCTGCTCCCAGGAATTCAAGGCTCAACCAAGCCACAAACAGTCTCTGCATCCCAGTCATGCTTCCTTAGTCTTCTGCACCTCATTCAAAAAAATCAGAATCACCTTATCCAGCCTGTGGGGAGGAGTCTCCTGCACTCTTGGGTTCCTGGGCTACTGTTCAGAAGCAGCTCCACCACCACAAGTTCTCAGGAAATTCTGGCTCAGTTCTAGATTCTCTCTTCAGTAGCTGTTCTGCCTCCAGATTCTTGTCCTAAGAAATTCTGACTGTGCCTCTCTGGGGCTTTTCTTATACACACAGCATCAGCTACTTCCTGTTTCAGCCAACCCCTTCCCAGCAACAGGGTACAGAAGTTCCTACCTTCTGTTTCCCCAGCAGAGGCTTGATCAATTACTAAGTGCTAAGTACCTGCTTACTTGCCAATACAAAGGGGTCAAATTACATTACCATTACAGTCTTCTTCAGAATAGCCATCTCCAGTTCCACTGACTGATTTTCATGACATGAAACCAAGACCTTTCACCATTCTCTTTGCCTTCTTATGGACACTTGACATATCAGTATCCTTCTTAAATTGTAACCAGAATAAAGCACACAGTGTTTCCAGATGTGGTCTAATTAGGGCAGAAGACAGGTTATCACATCTTTATTCCTGTAAGCTATGTCTATCCTTAGGAGAAAAAAAGATTTTATTGATACTTTTTGGTTCTTTGCAGCAATATCGTTTTCCCCAGTATTTTCCCCCTTCCCTCCAAGAGAGCTAATAAAACAAAAAGTATTTTTAAGGCAAAAAGAAAAAGAAGAGGGAAAAGTCAGTACAATTGATCTATCGAGAAAGTTTTAAAAAAACATGCAATGTGTAACACCTTGAGACCTCCCAGTTCCATGAAGAGTTGAGTTGAAAGTGTTTTCCCATGTCCATTCTTTTGATCCATGTTTGTTCTTTATGCTTTTGCAAATTCACTTTCGGTTTTATGCATGTGTTTTGTTCTTCCCATGTACATGTTGTAATCCTCATCTATATTATTTTGTCAACTATGCTCTACCGACTGCTGCTTCTCAGTTTCCTTTGCTGGAATTTCATCTAGGTTATACCCATTAAATATGATATCCCACAGGGCTCTGTTCTTTCCCCCCTCTATATTACTTTACTTGGTGAATTCATTAGCTCTTATAGATTTAATTATCATCTCTATACTGTTGGTCCTCAAATCCCCTTATGCAGTAATAATATCTCAGCTGACCTCTGCATCTTCACCTGCTTCTCAGTCATCTCTAAAGGGTCTTAAGCTGACAGTTTAAACTCCACATGTACAAAAGTAAACTTACCATCTTTTTCCCTGAACTCCTTCCCCCCATCCCTTTCAAATTTCTTTATTATTGTTGAGGGTACCATTAGCCTCCCAGTCGCCCCAGCTTACAAAATTGGTGTCATTCTCAACTTCTGACACATTCTTACCTACCCATCACCAATCTATTTGTAAGTCATGTCAATTTTACTTTCATAACATCTCTCAAATACAACCCCTTTTCTCCTCTGATACTACTTCACATTTGTGCAAAGCCCTCATCTCCTCACACTTGGACTATTGCAGTAGCCTTTTGGTTAGTCTGACTGCCACAACTTCTTCACCACTTCAGTCCATCCCCCCATTCAGCTGCCAGTGATTTTCCTAAAGTAAAGTCCAATGATGTCACCCCCTCCCACTACTCCAATGGCTCCCTATCACCTCCAGGATTAAATACAAAATCTATTTGATAGTCAAGACTCTTTATAACTAGGTGCAGCTAAATTAATATCCTTGGGAAATTCTCTTTCCTTTTCACAAAAACTGTTCTTTTGTTCACAGAACTTCTGTCTTGAAAGTTTCCCATCCTTTCTGTGCTCAGTTTCCCTATGGAGTTTTTAGTTAAGGGGTTCTACTTCTTCCTCAGAATTCTTTGAAATCTATTCTCTCAAATTTAAGGTCAGACTAGACCAGAATTTCCTCTCAGTTAATTTCACATACTCCAAGAAGGAACATGACTTCTGTCCATGGTTCATGGCTCACATCCTTCTCATCCAAACAACCACCTTCTCACTTTTATGAAGAATTAATTACAGATTAGAATTGAATATTGGTGGTCCCTCAACTTTTGAATGGTGAAATAATCATTAAGACCATTTTAAAATGTTATTGACTACCTTACTTTGATAGAAAGGCAGCTTCTTCAGATGTCTGCATAACTGAAATCCTCTATCAGTACTATATTGTGGGCTTGTGCCTACATTATGATCTATTTCTCAAAGCCCTTTCATTTCAGGTAGTCTGTAGCATACCTCTGTGACAAAATATTTTTTCCTTTCTCCTTCTGTTAATCACACATATGTTTCCTATCATGGCTCCTTCCTCTGATTCCTATACTTTCTTTTGAATATACCTTTCATATTTGAAGAATCTCATTTTGGATGACTCCAATCTTATTAAAGCAGGAGGCAAAATCACTTCTTCAAAGTATTAAAAGACAAAGGTAGTCTCCAATTTATTGGGTGACATACATTAGACATGACAAAATATTCTCAATACATAGGAACCACAAAGTGGCTCATGCTACTGTGTAGTTGATAAATTAAAGGTTTCCGAAATATAATGTCTAACATTCATGCTCATTCTGAAACTGTTGTTTTGATTTACATTTGTAACACATGAATCAAAAGAACCCAGGATTAGTTGCCAAACAAATCTAATTTATGTTTTTAGCAATTTGTATGTGAGTCATGCTGACAGTGTTTTTGCCTTACTTGTTACAAGTTGTCCCTAATTGGGAAATACAGCAAGCAGTAAAAAATGAAGAGAAAAACCACAACTTCTTTGAAGTTTTTTGTTACAAAGATTGGATAGGTTTTCTCATCTCAATTTTGATGAGTTTTTTCTTGTAGCAGAATTGTCACCTCATTCCAATTATGACATTAGCTAAGATTTTCTTTCCACCCAAAGAACAAATGGTATTTTTTTACATTTTTTACAAACAGCCTACTTCTGCAAATAGAAGCTTTGTTCTTATAAATAGACACAATTGTGATCATATGCTGTGTATATGAATTCATTGACATGCATGTTGAGTAAAAGCTCTTATATAAGCCTTTTAGTCAATGCTTTGCAATGATATCCTTACATTTAATAAATAGAAGCAAAAGAAAATTTGGTTCAGAGAATTTTTCCTCCTCTAACAAAGTTCCTTTGCTTGAACTATTTTGTCTTTGCAAAAAAGAGTCATATAAAAAGTCTCCAGGGATAGTAATGATTTAAACCATGCAACTGCAAGCTAAACATTACATTAGAATTCTTTATTTCTTTCATTTTTATTAAAACATAAGCAGTAGCAAAATATTGTATTTCCTTACTAAGGAATTTTGTTTTGGCCAGACCCATAGTTCCTTTCATAGTGGGAACACCCAGTGAGGGAAGTCACAAATGCAGGCTTTTGCTGTGAGAGGTAGACTTTTAGTGAGTTGCCTGAGAAACTGAAGTTAAGTCTTGTTCAAGATCATAAGGCTGTGTACATCACAGGCAGTACTTAAACCCAAGCCTTGGTCACTGTGATGATAACTATCTACTACATCATGCTGTCTCTCACTTAGAAAAGACAAATAAATAAATAAAAATAAAATTTAAAAAGGACATTATGCTATGCCCTAAAGTTCATGAAATTCATTCATTGTGACTACAGAAAAGAATTGAGAAATGAAGATTCTTCATGGAATACTCTCAGATTTAAGGATTACTAGTGGACACACCATAATCCACCAAAACTTGGTTAAAGAGAGAGAAGTGATCATCACATAAATGAAATAAAGGACAAACCAATTTCTAATGTAGAATGTTCCCTTTGGAGGGGGTCTTTATAAATCCAAAACAACAACGAGTCGCATTTGGCTATAAAACAAGTACTAGTATAGATGAGGAGTCACATGAACATTAACAAGGGTTTATCCAGAAGAGTTGGCAAACAGATGATTAATTGATTAACTAAATATTCTTGAAAGTCTAGTGTTACTGTTACTGATATCCAAAGAATTAGAATGTGTATGGGAAAAACAATACAATGGCTGTAAAGAACATAATTTAATCTCTTTTTAAAATTCCAACAGAACTTTAGGATCTTGTTGCATATCACAGATTAAATTAAGAACATAGTTAGCAAGCCTTTGTTAAACACTTACTTTATCCCAGGCAATAGAAAGTAGTTAACTACAAAATCTTTTGGGAAGGAAAGCATTAGACTTGTAGGAGGCAGAGAAGGCAGAGAAGGCTTCACATAGAAGATGATGCTTGAGTTATGGCTTGATGGAAGAGAGGAATTCTGAGAGGTAGAAATGAAGTAAGAGACTTACAGCAATAAGGGGAAAGACAAAGAAAAGGCATGGAGATAGGATATGGAGAGTTATGTATGAGCTACTTTGGCTGGGTTGCAGAATACAAGTGGGATAGTAATGTCCAATGAGACTGAGAAGATAGGTTGGGGCCAGATTGCAAATGGTTTTAAAAGCTAAGAAGAAGAATCTGTATTTTATATTAGATAATAATAGCTAGCATTTACTAAACACCTTCTATACGGTCGGTACTGTGCTAAACACTTCACAAATATTATCTCATTTGAGATTAACAATCCTTGAAGGTAGATCTTATCATTTTTCCCATTTTACAAATTAGGAAACTGAGGCAAACAGAGGGGAAGTAGCTTTTCTGGGATTACACGGTTAGTAAGTGTCTGGCAAGATTGTCCTTCTACTGATGGACAATAGGTTGTTGAGTAGGGGTATGACATGAACTGCATAAGGAAAATTATGTAATGTACGTAAAAGCAGAAGATGGAATTAGTATAGGCGATTTATTGGTAAGACAAGTTAACTTTTTTTTTAATTGCCTGCTGGAGAAAGTCTCTTAAGATTGACAGAAGCATGAAGCAAATAGCTACATAAGGGAAGCTAAAAGAAAGGAATGTGTACTCTATTTACCAAATATGAATGTGTACCTGCTTTCTGAGGTAAGGGTTGATGGGTTGATAGATTGGAGGGGAGATGTTCAGACCATATAGCACTTGGAAAGAAACAGCATGCTGGTAAGTATTTAATAATCACTTCTCAAAAAGAAACAAAAAATAAATAAAAACAAAAAATCACACATGAAACACTTTTAAGCTTAATCTACATTGTTGGTATTTTGCTAGTTTCATAGTAAGTCTAGAGAACCAGCAAAACAATAAATCAAAACTTGATTTGTACTGTGTGTGTGTGTAGGGGGGGTGTGCAACTGTCCACAAGACATTTAAGAATCAGTTCTTACGAGTTGGCTTGAGTGACTCCAACATCCTGCTGGAAATAACCAAAGGGAAGCAAAATACTACTGGGCTTGGAGTCAGGTAGACCTGAGCTCAAATAGGATCTCAGACACAAGCTACACGATCCTGGGCAAGTTGCTTAATCCTATTTTCCTCAGTTTCCTCATCTGAAAAATGAGCTGGAGAAGGAAATGGCAAGCCACTCCAGTATCTCTGCCAAGAAAACCCCAAAAGGGGTCACAAAGAGTTGGATATAGCTGAAATGACTCAACAACAACAAGCAAAAGTTGAAGTAAATTCATGTATATATATACTATTATTAACACTATTTTACATGTAATTGGGAAATAAGATATACAGGCACTGGGGCATAGAGATCTACCATGCTCTACTGGAAAAGTTGAAAGGGGTATGGGAGAAAATATGGGAGAGAGCAGATTGGAGGTGGGGATATCCTGTGGTACTGCTATTTTGGGGTGGTGGGTAGAGGAAAAACGGGAAGAAAATTTGTAACTCAGAATCTGGCAGAAATAGTTAAAAAATAAAAAAAAAATGTTTACTGAAAAAAAAATACAGAAAAAAAAACTGTTAAATGATCCAAGATTGTTGACTTTCTATGTTAGATTGTGAGCTCCTTTAGGGCAGGGATTGTCTTTTGCCTCTTTTTGGATCCCTAACACCAGAGAGGATGCCTGGTCCATTGTAGGTATTTAATAAATGTTTACTGAATAATTAATCATCTAGTTTTGTTCAATCATTAAACCAGCACAAATCAGAGACAGATCATGACAATAGAATTTTCCAATTGTTTAGGTTATTGGGAAAAAGGTAGTTTTGCTTTTCATCAATACCTGTAGTGGTATAGAGTCTTTTCTATGGGGTAAGGCTTCTGGGAGCTCTTTGAGAGTTATTCCTGTAATTTACAGCTCTACAATCATGGGAGCTAAGGTTTAGGGAAAGGTTAAGATGTGGTAGTTTTGATACAATATGTCATTGATTTGTGATAGCTTCGTCATTAGAAAATGTACCTCAGATCAAACCCATCTACTTCTCTTTTTTCCCCAGAGAATCCTGGGAAAGATGGAGATTTTGCCATTTGGTGTCAAGTGGTTTTTTACTGTCTTTTTATTATGTGTGTTCTTTAAGAGCCTCTTGTATCTCTATGGGTTGAATCTTCAAGTTTCTTAGTGGGTGACTCATTAAACTAGTCACCATTGTATCCACCCACTCAGCCTCACACCACAATCCGCAAATTTGTGGGTTCGGTGTCACAGAAGTATGAAAACCCTGGAATCCAGACTCCCTATTCAAGTTGTTCCAAAACGAATCAAGTAAAATATTAATTTTCATAAAATATTTCAGAAGAATTATGTTAGAAAAGTAGCATGTTTTCTAGAGATCCAAATCTGAAGACTAATATCATTTACTAAAATAATAATAGGAGTTCTGTATAAGTTTGAGAAGAAAATGAAAGAGGATGTCACAGACGCCCAGCATGTCTGAAGATAGAAAACTGGAAATGCCTGAGGCATCTGAAGGGGGAGGTATTGAGGGGGCGATGATTTTGGTTTAAGAAGGAGACTTGAAGCAGCTGGAGAGAAAGTGAAAAAGATGAGCTGATTTTTTTAGCATCTAAATAGTGGAAGTAAGCTGGGAGTGTCTAATATGGCAGGAGGTGACAGAAGATATTGACACTTCTTGGAGTGGCTAGAGAAGAGAGAGCAAAGAGGCATGGTAGCCCAGAAATGTCTAGAGGCATTTTGTAAGAGACCATAGGAGCCCTAGCAAAATGTGTTTCCCTTTACCTATAATTTTCTAAAGTAAACATTCATATTTAAATTTTTTTTATGATGGGAAAAAATTCACATAGTATTATTCATAGCCCATCCTCTGACCTAATTCTCAACACTTATTGATAACAAAGAATCAAATTCCTCACGAATGTCATTATTAATAGAGATGATTTGAACCCAACATGAATTTTTTTTTTCAAATAACCTTACATTAATGGGCAGCAAATAATTCACAGCACCACTTTATGTGATAGCAAAAAACAAAACAATACCAACAAAACCCCTAGAAATAAAGTAGATACCTACTAAATATCCAAACACATTATGGTCCTTAATTGCAATGGAATTTTATTTCATTAATAAATATTAAGAATTCAGAGAAACATGGAGAGGCTTTAAAAAGTGATATAGAATAAAATGAGAATCATCAAAACAATTTGAATTAAGCAACATAAATAAAAAGAATAACAAGAAAATAAAACCTGAACTTACATTGTATAATTAGAAAGGTCAAGCCTAGCCCTAGAGGAAAAAAAGTTAATAAAATGTATCTATCCTTTTCTTGCAGAAGTGAAGTATTTCATTGACTCTAGACTATTCCATAGATTTTTTTTTAACTCTGTAATTGTGGTGGTTTGTTTTGCTGATCTATACAAAGAATGGTGAAAAGACTGAAAAACATGCGGTGCAGAGATTGGTTTGGGACCTGGGAATATTTTGTTTTGAGAAAAGAAGGCTTGAGAGTGGATGAGTGGCACATGATGGCAGTCTTCAAATTTCTGGAGGGCTGCCATTTGTAAGACTAACTAGTTTTGTTTTAAAATAGGGGCTGGAATTAAGAGCCCTAGGTAAAAACTTCAAAGAGGCAGTTCTGATATTTTATGTAAGACAAAAATTCCCCAAATAGAATTTAAAAGAATTAGAGGGGCTGCCTTAGGAGGCAATAGATTTTCATCATTGGGGGTTTTCAAGCCAAGGTTAGAAGACCAATTCTTGATGATGTTGTAAATGGGATTACTTGTTAGGTGTAGTGATAGGTGTAAGGGTAGAGGATTCTGAAACTAAAAGGCTCTCAACTGAACAATTCATCTTGGAAAAAGAGAGATGCTTTGTTCAGTGGATGGAAGTAGATAATGTCATATAGGAAATATTTTGTAATTGGTTGAAAGAATCAGATAGACCTATGGCCTGTGTGGTAGCTAAGTGGTACAGTGGATGGAGCCCCAGACCTGGAGTCAGGAAGACTCATCTTCTTGAATTCAAATATGGCCTCAGACACTTAGCTAGCTATGTGGCCCTGGTAAGTCACTTAAACCTGTTTGCCCCAGTTTTCCAACTGTAAAATGAGCTGGAGGAGAAAATGGCAAAGTATTCTAGTATCTTTGCCAAGAAAATCCCAAATGATGTCATGAAGAATCAGCTACAACTGAAACAATTCAACAATGGTCTGTATATAAAACAATAGTATCACTTCAAAAGTGTGCAGTTCAATAAATAAATAAATAAAGCTTCAGGAGTCATGTTTATGAGTTCCAATTCAGAGGGTGAGTGAGGAATGAGGCCTGATATTATGCCTTACCACCACCATTGACCATATGATGGCTTTAAAAATCTTGAAAGGTCAGATTATTCCCATCAATGTATCAAGCAAAAGAGGATAATGGCAAGGTCCAAACTTGAAGTTGAGAGACACATTAAGGAAAGACAGCTTCAGTGTTTTACAAGGGCATTGATCTTTGGAGCCCAGCTCTGAATTGTGCCTAAAGGTAACTTGATACAAACTCCTCAAAAAAGTAAAAGGACTGCCAGTAACCTGGACTCTAAATTTAGCTTTTGGCTACCTATGATCTTTAACTTTAAGCTCATTCTCCCCAAAGACCTTGTATGTGCAAGAGAAGAGTGCACACCTTGGCTTGAGGGTGGGGGGTGGGGTTGTTTCTGAATATGCTGTTCTGGCCAAACCTTTTCAGCAAATATCCTTTTTTTGCAAGCTAATTGGCGACAACTGGTTAATAGTAGGAAGCATACCAGATGGGGCCTTGTGAAGAACTACTAGAAATTTGAGCACCTCAGATTTAAAATACTCATAGAATCGTGCAAGGATAGTTATTGCCTTCTAGGCATCTTACTACTAGTACACATTGGTAGAATGGATCCAGGACTTGTAAGGATGGAGCCATAGTATATAGTATTAAAGAGGAATGTATTGTGTACCACTGGGAAAAGTAAATTTTTCTGTTTTCTTAAAGGAAGAACTTGAACCTGGTCTCTAATTCCTGAGCCTTGCTTAGAAAGAATGCTCTTTTTTTGTTTTGTTTTGTTTTTCACTCTCTAGACCTGTGAATACATCAGTGTAGGAACTGCCTAGTGGAAAAACTTCCTCTAACAATACATGTCAATACAATTTAGAGTTTTAAAGAGATGCCTGGGGGGGCTGAGTGAGATTCAGGGACTTGCCCAGGTTTACACCACCAGTATATGTCAGAGGTGAGACTGGAACCAAAGTCTTCCTGAATCTGTCTGGTTTTGTCTTCTATACCACATTGTTTCTCTGTTTAGTATAACCCTCCAAAAAACATATACACAGTGCAGAATATGAAAATCAATTCAGTAAGTTAAATGGTCCCAGACATATTGAATTTTTAAAATGTCTAGCTCTGATTCTATTTGGGTTTTTGTTTAGACTCTAAACATAGGCCTGTATACCATTTATTCTTCTCTATAATAATTGATTTCCAGAGGGAATATGAGTTTGACAAAGTAGTTCCATTGTTTCCATTGCCAACCATTAAAAAGAACAACAACCTACCACTGAAAGAGAGAAATTGATATTGCACTTTAGTAATAACTGTAGCCCCAGGGCCGCCTATGGAAACATACTTGAAAAAAAATCTGTAAACCCACAATATCCAAACTATCTCAATAACAGCCACATCATTGGAATAACATCATTTCTATGGCTTCAGCTATATATTCCATATGGCCAGTATAAGAAGCACTAAACCAGACACAATCCTGGGGTTTAATTTTATATATGTGTGTGTATGTGTACATATGTATGCATATATGTGAGTATGTAAATGTGTGTGTGTGTATTTTTTTGTTACAAAAATCCACTTCTCTTCACACAGGATGGACTGACCACATTTACCTCTGACTGTGGTTCCAGTAAAGTTAGACCAATGAAGTGGGATGAGGAGGGCGGAGAGTTAAGGCTGGGAAAAACACAGGACTGTATAGTCAGGGGTGAGGTAGAAAGACCCCAAGGTTAAGCCAGGCTTTTTCCTTATTGTTCTATAATGTGACCTTTTATGCTCTACTGCAGAAACCAATGGCTCTCAAACAAAATAATGACCTGTCAGCATGACCCTATGATTGGAGTGATCCACATAACTTCTTTGATTTTAAATACTGATCTTTATCTCTGTCATTCATGCTAATATTTAAAAAAAAATACTACTGAATGATCCAAGTCATCTAAAGAAATGTATGACAATTACCTAAATAAGGTTTGGTATACAGGTCAAAATCTCATTACAATGAATCACTGTTACAACAAAGATCTTAATAATAATAATAATAATAATAATAAAATCCCTGGGTCCCAGCCAGCTGCTCTTTTCATTTCGTGCAGTGTTTAATAGAACGAAATTTCAATATGGTGAAAAAATTTGAACATATCTCTTAAAATAAGTTGTACTAAGAAATGACCTCTATAATGATTTAATCATCCCCTTGCTATTCTATCATTTTCTCTACTGCTGACATTTGATGGATCCTTTATAGGAAATTGCATAAATGAATTATCTTTGAATAAAATAATAGAGGCTTATTATTTGTTAGTATTTCTATTTTTTAACATTTAGTTTTGGCTTAAATATTATCCTACCTATTGCCTACAGGAAAAAAAAAAAACATCATTTTTTTATCCCTTCAAAAACTGGCCCTAACCAGGTTTCCATATTTGTCCCTCTTTACTTCCATAAACAAATTCTCTACTCCAGCTAAAATTGTTTTGCTAACCAAGCTCCAAATTTTCTTGTGTTTTCCTTCTATATTTTTCCTAAGTGTGAACTTCTTGGGAGCAGATGCTCTGTGTGTGTGTGTGTGTGTGTGTGTGTGTGTGTGTGTGTTCCTGCCTGGAGCATAATAATTGCTTAATTCATATACGCTGATTGGATTTGTCTGAAATTAACCTGCCCACTGAAATCTGATCCATTTTTATTTAAACTTGAATTTACACACTCTTCTACGAAAAGAGCTGTCTTTAAAATAAATTTCAACCTCCCTCCTTGTAGTTCTTATTGTTTTTGGGGGGGGTTGCTTTTTTTTTGGAGGGCAATTGGGGTTAAGTGACTTGCCAAAAGTCATACAGTTAGTATATGTGTTAAGTGTCTGAGGCTGGATTTGAACTCAGTTCCTCCTGACTCCAGGGCCGGTGCTCTATTCACTGCACCACCTAGCCACCTCAGCTCTTATTGTTAATACTAATTTGATCCTTATAATACCAAGAACTAATTTACATCATGTTTCCTTGATTTGAACTCTGGTCTTCCTGATTCTCAAGTTGAAATCCCACTTCGGACACTTCATACGTGACCCTGGGCATGTCACTTAACCCTATTTTCCTCAGTTTCCTCATCTATAAAAGGAGCTGGAAAAGGAAATTCCAACCACTCCAGTATCTTTGCCAAGAAAACCCCAAATGGCGTCATAGAGAGTTGGACACAAATGAAAAGCAACAAGAACAACAAAAATCAGCAGTTCTGGTAATATGAGATAGTTTCTTGGTTCATGTAACCCTGGAATAATCCATTATTCATACTGGTTAGGTCTTGTATGCACTCAACCATTTTCTTTCTTTTGCATAGACATGGAAGGGTGCAGCATGGATAGAAAAGTAAGGTGCACGCATAAATTCAAATTATTGCTTTAACTTTAAATTTTAATTAAAATTTTCTTTTTTAATTTTTAAAATTTAATTTTAATTTTTGAATCTCAAGTTTTAACTTAAATGGTTTTTTTTGTAATTTAACAAACAACAAAAAAAGAAAACACAGAAAGTAGAAGAGGGGAGAAAATGTGCAACTGCAAATCCCTAGTTCTATAATGCTTATCACAGAAATTCTATATATAGCAGTTCCAGAAACTCATACCGCCCTGATTCTTGTTCATATTTTGAGTTTTACATTGCATAGACATTGTAATAGTTAGTTACCCACGTTCACAATATCAGCCATCTGTTTCTCTTTCCATTAACTTTCACATTCAGGGCACCTGGTACAGTGAATAGAGCTCTGGGCCTAGAGTCAGAAAGACCTGAGTTAAAACCCAGCCTCAGATACTGATTAGTGTTGTGGCCCTGAGGAAGACATTTGCCTCTGTTTGCCTCAATTGTAAAATAAGAATAATAATAATAATCCCTACATTGCAGGGTTGTTGTGAGAATGAGAAGATTCTAAAAAGCTCTTAGCACAGTGCCTGGAATAGGATATATGATAAATCCTTATTCCCCTTCTCCTCATCCAATGAGGATTTTTACCAGTTATACCTCTACAACATTTCTCACATTTGACCTCTTCTCCCCACTCACACACTGACCAACCTTAGTTCAAACTCTCTTTTCTTTTAACTTCATTACTGAAATAGCATCATTGATCTCCCTGTCTCCAGCTTCTTCCCTGTCCCTTCTATCGTTCACGCAACTACCAATTAATATTCCTACAGCACCTGTCTGAACATGATACTCCCACTCAGGAAGGTTCAGTCACCATTGCATTTAAAATAAACTTCTGTTTGGTTCTTAAAGTCCCGTACAATCTGGCTGTCTGCTTTTCCAGGTTTACTGTGCATTGTTTGCCATCATTCACTCTGTATTATGGCAACACTGGCCTCCTTCGAATTTGCTGTATTTAACACTTCATTCATTACCCATCTCCCTGCCTTGGTCTTTCCCAGACTGGCCGACATTCCTGAAATGATCACCCTCCTCACCTTTGCCTTATAAAATACTTAACTTCCTTCAAGGCTTAGTTCAAGTGGCACTTCCTAGTTGAGACCCATCCAGAGATCTTTCCTGGAGCTAGTACTCTTCTCCTTGGAAATAACTATGTACTTTGTATTCATTTCACATTTTATCAGTTATATACCTTTTATTTCCTCTTCCCCCCCACCACCCCCTCAACACACACACCAAGAATATAAGTTGCTTGAGAGGGTTTTTTCATTTTCTTTTTCTTCTCAGTGTTCTCACAGTGTCTTATATATATTAAATGCTTGTTGAATGAATGAGTAAATGAATGCTTATGCCTTGACTTCCTAAATATAATTGCAGATACTATGGAGAATTCAATTGGGGTAATAGAAATATTTTATATCATTTCCTATTTTAGTGATTGCAATTCACTAGAACATTACTATTTGGAGAGAAGCAAGCAAGAACTGGAAAATTATAAGTTCTCTGATAAGTATCTCAGCCCAAATCTTGATTAATTTCATTACCAAGAGATGCTTGAAAAGACACACATAACTCATGCTATAACTTTATACTGGTTGGCAATCATACTATTATGATTTGTCATTTTGTTACCCCAACATTGTGTGAGAAACTTTATGCAGAATAAAATTAGACACGCTTTTCTGGCCTGATAGGTGGAGAGAGCATTGAATCATCTCTGACAAGAGATGGGTGACACTTCTCATCCAACCACTAAAGTCATGATTGGTCAGCACATCGATCAGAGTTAGTAGTCTTTCAATTGTTGTTTTTCTTACTTCTATGTAGACATCATGATATCATGTAAATTGGACTTCTCATTTCGCTCTCCATTGGCTCATATATGTCTTTCCCAGGTTTTTTTTTTAATAGTTGTAATATCTTACATAACAGTCATATTACATTCTATTCGTTTGACATGGTTTTTTTAGTCTTTCACCATATAATGGGTACCCGCTTTGTTTCCAGGGCTTCACTACAACAAAAACTGCCGCTATAAACATTTTCATAGACAGGGATCCTTTCCTCCCATCTTTAGGGAGTAAATACCTTGCTGTGGTTTTCACTGAGTCAAAAGGTATGCACATGTTAGTGACTTTTTTAGGAATAGTTTGAAATCAATTTCCAGAATAGTTGAACCAGTTCATACTTCCATTAATTATGTGTTGGTGTGATTCTCCTTCAACAACCATTCCAGCAATTGCCATTTTGTCTTTGAAAATCTCATGGTTGTGAGATTGGATATCAGAGTTATTTTAATTTGCATTTTTCTTATTAGTGACTTGGAGCAGTTTTCATATGATTGTTGATAACTTGGATCGTTTTCCCATGAAAAATTACTATTCATATCCTTTGAGCATCTATATATTAGGCAATTCTTCTTCTTGTGCTATATTAATTTCCTACATATCTTGAATATCAGACCTCTCAAGGAAACTTACAACAAATGTTTATTTCTCTGCAGCTAAGCTTGTTCTTTCTAATTTTAACTATATAGATCTTGCATATGGAGAAGCCTTTCAATTATATGTAACTAAAGTTATTCATCTCCCCCATTAGCCATTAAATTGATGGTTCTTCGAGAAAAGTAGTTTTTGTTTGTTTTTGCCCTCTTTTGTTTCTCCTTAATGTGTCTAGCACAATAATAAATACTGGTTGACTTGAGAATATCAGGACAATATCAGGACAAAAAATCTAAGTTTTGGCTCAGTCCAAATACTGGTTAATTTTACAAGCAGGGGATGCATAAAAGGAAATACATATAGGAGTTGAGATTATATAGCATTTAAAATTTCTTTTATTTTTCCACATAAACTATCCATCTATCTGGGCTGTAGGTAAACCTCCATAGCCTTAAAATGCTCCTTCAGTATTGACCAACCTGTGGGCTTATTTTTATTTCAGTACTTGATGGAAACAAGATCTACCAAAAATGGTTTACCCTCCAGGGATGCAGTTTGAGTCCATATGGATAATCCTCCAAAGAATCATCTTGCAACCCAACTGAACTTTAATATAACAAAAGCTCTGACCCACACAATAGATATATGAATATACATAAAAGAAGAAAAATCCTACCATCAAGGAGCTAACAAACAAAAAGATGTGGGGGGGGGGGTAGGGAAGGGATAAGATAATCACTTTGTGGATATTATCACATTTGATCTGCAGAACAACTTTGTGAGGCAGGTGCAAAGGAATTGTGTATGAATATTACAATAATAAATTTGAAAAGCAAGGACTTCTTTTCACTTGTGGAATGAGAAGGCTTTATCGCAGTAGTAACACCTGAACTGGGTTTTGAATGAAGGATTTCAACAGGTGGTGCTGAAGAGAGAGTGCATTCTAGGCATTAAGGGTTCAGCCTCTCCAGCCTCCCCAGCAGCCCCAGCTTCTGCTTCCATGAAGCTTACTCCAAGAAGGTTTGTCTTCCCCAGCCAAGGTCTTTCCTTATATACAGTATTGCTCCTCCCTTTTCAGCCCCTTCCTGCTACATCAGCAACACGAGTTCATACCTTCTGTTTCTTTAACAGAGGCTTAATTTGAACTAGGTGCTAAATACCTCTCAGTTTAGCAATACAAAAGGAACTTCAAATTACATTACTATTACACAATTGTTCTTAGAAAGCTTTCCTTTTGTTCTACTTCTTTCTAATTGGGTAAAATAACAAAAAACATTCACTGAAGTGTGTTTTATTTCATCACTCCTATGCCTCTATACCCACACCTTGGAGAAGAGGGACAGGTAGAAAGTGGTGAATGAATGTTATGATATAAAGTAAAATAGCATCATAAAGTGGATTGAATATTGACTATGGAATCAGAGGATGTGAGTTCAAATCCTACCTCTGACACTAACTTTTGAATTTGTGCCTACATTTAACTTTTCTGGCCCTCAGTTTCCTTATCTATAAAATAAGGGGAGTGGACTAATGTCTCCCCTATGCTCCTCAATATACATTTTTGTTGGTGCCACATTTATCAAAGTTAGCTAAAGTTATACAACTGATTGAATTACTCAAGTAGATACCTGATAAGATTCATTCAAAACAATTAAAGCCAAGCCTGACCTCCTAATGACATGAGGAGGAAATTATCTCTTTAGGAGGAATCCTTAGAGAATTTACATGTTTTCAAAAGAGACATTTTTGAATGTGCTTTTTAAAACAACAAAACGTTGCCAATATGGGTATAGAATCAACATTACTACAAAATCTGGACTATTGCTGGCCAAAGTGTTGAGTTTGCATTTCTTTGAAGTGGAGCCTGTTGTTTTAAAGCTGTGCACATTAGCAGCCAGCTATGTTTCAAACTAACTAGCATCTTGTTCATGTATTCAAAGTAAAATCAAGGAAGAGACAAATGTGTTAGTTATTTTAAAATTATAATCCTTTTTAATTTAACATCTTCAAAATTTAGCAAAGCACAGAATCTTAGGTTATGCTTCTGCCCATATGAATTAGATGAAATGAGTGTCATGCAATTTACTGTGTGTTTCTCAGATGAGAACTAATAAAAGCTAAGATTCCATCTGTTCTGTGTGAATATTAAAGATTCCATGTTAACTTCAATAGCTGTTTAACCTAGTGCCCTTAGTTCAATTTCTGTGACCCAACTGAATCTCTGAAGCAACAGAGAATCAAATTACAATGTCCCATAAAACTTTAATAATCCTGTCTAGTTTTGTTTGAACTAAATTTTGTGACAAAGCTATATTTCCCTAAAAAAAATGTTTTATAATGAAGGGATTATATTGTTGGGTTGCTTGAAGCTGTGATGGAGATATATACAATGAAAAATTTAACTCTATTGGTCCTTCTAATCTTTTGGTTTTGTAACAGGTGCAAAACTTGTGTTTTGTTGTTTTTCTTTAGGTAAAGAAAAAAAACACAAATCTCTCCAACTGCATATTTTTCTCATTAAAATTCATGTTGCAGAGGTCTTGATTTGACAATGATTTGGTTTTATTTCAAGGAACCCAATTTACATTCATTTAATTGACTTCTACTAAATCACTGGTTATAATTAGAAAACACATTTCAGAAACTGTTGTGGTTAATGCAGCATTAGTAATAAAAAAAAAATTATTTGGATTTGGAAGCCCTGTGTTCAAATTCAATCTGCTAATGTCTTTGTGTCTTCCATCTGCAGACAAATGCTTTAAGGTTTGCCATGTGCTTCGTGTATATTATAAAGATCGTTTGATCCTTATAATAACCCTAGGAAGTAGTTGCTCTTATTATAACAATTTTATAGATAAGGAAAGAGAGGGTAAGTGACTTGACCAAAGCCACACACTTAGTAACTTTGAAGCAAGGTTAGTACTCAAGGTTAGTACCTTCCTAGCTCTAAGCCTAACACTCTATACCCATATGTAATGGGAATGGGAATTTGATGATTTTCCCTGACCCTTAATAGGCCTAAGGAAATTTGAAGGTCTCCTCTGCCCCTAAATTGGCCAAATGTAATCACATGGAGCCTGTAGTGCGAGGAGTTTGCTGAACGGGTAGAGCAAGAAATGGGTCAGAGTAGCCAGAGTGGAGGGAGACAGAGGACATATGCAAGCAGATAGCTAGTGTCATGAGTGTTTTTGGGAAGTTCTGAGCAAGGGAAAGGCTTTAGAATGATGATGCTCACTGAGGTGAAAAGGTTGTATTAACTTCTTTGTTACTATGGTGGATTCAGTTTTCTGGTGTTGGAATTTGGCTTTCTGGTATCTGAATAAATGTTTTGCTTCTGTCTTATGTATGGAGAGTCTGTTATATTTTGTGATTCAGAACTACGCTGGCAAATTCATAGTCACCATTGGTGCTTTGAATATTGCCTTGACCATACACCATACTACCCATTTGCCTAATTGTCAAACTGAAGTCAGTCAAAGCAAAATTGTATTTGCAATATTTGATATCAAAATATTTTCTGTGATGAAGATATACTATTGAATTTGAAGAGATGATATATTATTGAAGGAATATAATAACATTTGATAACTGAAGTAATACTTGAAAACTTTAATGGATCTCTCATCTTATAGATATAGGTCCTCCCTTCATTGGAACAGATCACAACCCCTTCATGACTTGTTATACTATCCAAATGATGTTTTTCTATTAATTATCTCTAGGGGATCTACCCAATATACAAGGACCTTATTTTATATTTCCTGATATTAGATGGATAATAATACAGCATATGGATTGTGTGCTATCTCTTGGTCTCACTACATGATCAGCATTTTCACATGATATATCTCTTTAATAAAATCTTCTCCTTTGCAATTCTTGATAAGTAACATGATACAGCTTATTTATGTCCATTATGAGTTATTCCACTGTGCTTTGGGTGACCCTTAATTTTGATTCTTCAAAAAAAATGTTGTATTCTGTAATTTACAGCAGTGTATCATCACCAGACACTAGTATTAAAAAGATGGGATTTTGTTTCAGAGAAAGGATTGGGGGTCATTAAAAGTACTATTTAATAACTCAGATGCAATATAACTCACTTTCTTTCTTCCTTTCAGTTCTAGACCCCGTTTATCTTTAATGATTATCATATGCATGAATATATGTACATACATATTTACATGCATATGTTTATATGTTTAACACCAGTATGCATGTATATATGCATCTATACTGATCTGTTTTATATGTGTTCACACACATGCATACAAACCATCTCCATGGGCTGTCCATCAGATTGCATACAATTGGGCAATAGGCATTATTTCACCCACTTGGCTTTCTCTGTGTGGATTGTTAGAACAAACTCCTTAACAATTTTGGGTTTCAACTATGAGGTTCTGCATTGTTCCAGAACTGAAAATACTATGCCATTCATAAACAGAAACATCTGGAGGATTTCAACATATATAAAGAATTTCTCTTCAACTTTGGCTTTATGTTGTATGTCTTCCAGGACAGTAGCAGACAGTTTTGGTGAGCATTCCTCCTTCTGCTTTGTGTCATGTTTTATACTAATTATAATCAAATTGTCTAAGAAAGTTATCTAGTTTATAAGGATTACCGAAGGAGTATTAAATAATCTTAAATTATCTTAATATTTGATACTGTGTTAGAGGAGAATATATTTCACTCTACCAAATTAATCCATTTTTGCAAAGAACAAATACTGAAGAATCATATATAGTTTGTAAGCTGTATAATTGGAAAGTAAAATTCATATGACTTTAAATATTATTAATCTTCTGTAGAGAAAAGAAAAGAAAAAGTTAATCTACATATTTTTACATGCTGGTATGATAAATGTGATCCACTACTTTCTTTGAAGAGCTGAAATATTTCAGAGACTAACATATGACATATATTGCATATATGCATATACATATAAGTACATATATCTCCCATAAACAAAGTAGTTTACATTTTCATTTTTCATATGATAGTTAAGGGACACTGTGACCCTGTGCTATAGTTTATTAAGATATTCAATAAGCATCAGAACCACTTTTTTCTCCCTTAGTCATCTCTACTCACAGAAATATCTGACTGACCAGTTCAATTGGAGTTAGGATTGCTCTTAATAGGTCAAGTTGAAGGAGGTAAATGGCTTATGTTTAGAAGGCCTAAAGCTGCATTAAGGCTAAGTTGATCAGGTATTCATATTAAGTCTGGAACCAATACGGTGAACTATCAGGAGTGGGATCAGAATGTTTTAAAAGGGGCACTGGAGAAGGTCAGAAATGGAGCAGGTTTATATCAATCGGTAGGGAAAGGAGCCTGTGTGTATCCAATGCACTTGTAGCCCATGCAAGGGAGACCCAGTTAAAAAAAATTAAGGTGATCAACTTATGCCTTTCCATTTGATTATGCTGGCATAATATAGAGTCAACACATAGAAATAGTACTTACAGAATGACTGTTAAATTTGAGATTTTTACCAAGTTTTTTTAAATTTTTAAATTAGACTGTTAAATATATATTTTTCCATTTTGGATCATTATGTATCCTAGGATACATACATACATAATGATATGTGTATGTGCTTTTGCATGTATGTTAATGAATGCTAAAAAAATTTTTTTAAGCATTCTGTACTACACAAAGTCTTATTATGCCCAGAATCTATGAAATCATGACATTGTTGATTTAATGATTTATTTAGGCAAATCTCAAAATACCCATTTTGATTTCCTCATGAATCCATATGAGAATTTATTCAAAAAGACTAACTCTCTCTGGGAATTTTTGAATATATGTTAGCTTCCACTAGAACTGAGTCATGCTCAAAGAATTCCACAGTGGATACATTCTTAATAGACATGCCATTTTGTGGCATATGTTTTGTGACTTAGTTGATTTCCCCAAATGCCATTGCTTTAAAAAAAATCATACAGAAAATTTCAAAGCTGCAAGATTATGGACACTCTACATGACTAAGTTGCATTTGGGAGGTAAACAAGTAAACGTGTTTGAGTCTTGAATTTAGCATTTGGGGTACAAAGATAATAATCCATTCAGAATGACATCAACCATATTATCAGGTAAAGATAAAAATAAAACATATATTCAGCTACACATATAAAAAAGTGGAAGGTTGCAGAACTAATGTTTATATTTGGATCAAAAAGAAAACTTTCATCTTTATCATCCAGATAATTGAGGGGGAAAAATGTAATTACTTGACTTGTTTGGGTTGTTTCCCTATTTCTCTTTTGTTGGCATAGCAGCAAAATAATACTATAAATGGAAAAGAATTTCATGGTCTCTTGATTGGTTTAAAAATGCTGAGAAAAGATTATGCAAATCAGACAAAGAAAGTTCATGTTATTTGTTTTAGTTCTGATTTTGGTCAACTAAATGTTCAATGAATCTGCAGTAAATTAGCCTATACAATTTGTACTTTATCAATCTCTTGATTCTTCTACTTATGAGAAAAGTAATAGCCTTGTGTTGACTGCCTTTGATATTTGGTACTTTGTTGTGTAGCCTTTCAGATACAAAGATGCTTCAGATAAGCACAGTGAGTTGTCTGCATGCTATGATGATGGATTTACCAGACAGTATCATTTGTGACTTGGGTGAAGAGCTGAATGTGGGATTTTATAGCCTTAGCACACACATACACACAAATACACACCTCCACACAGAGAAAGCATATAGTAGAAATAAGTCCCTCCAGGAAGCTACAGTAGCAGAGAGAAAAACAGATAGTAACTTGGGACTCCTAAAGTTTTGCTTTTTTTTTTTTAAAAGTTAGGATCATGTTGGGTTTTTTGCAGTGACTCAGACACAATTCTCTAATTCTCCAAGTCTGGATATGGTAAGATCTGCTGTGGAACAAAATAGACCTTCCTGTTTTGGAGGCATGAATAAAAATCAAAGCATCAATCATAGGGACTGAGAAGTTTGTTGGAAAGGAGGACTTCCTTCATAGTAATGCCTTTGTCATGTTAAACTTGTTAAACTCAAATGACTTGTCTTTTGATACATGCAGATGTGTTTACTCTATCGTCTCAAGGACATTCTAATTTGGAGAATTCCATTCTGCCTAGTTAATTTCCCTTACAGTATTGACTGGAAGTCATCTTTAATGTCCTAAGCTGTTGTGTGGCATTGATGAATGTCTGCTATGCAGATGCTGTATTCTATTCTGTTACATAAAAGTGATTCTGTGTGTCTACCCAAGTGCCTCAAGATAAACATAGGAATCAAAATCATATTATTTCACAATATTTGAGAGTACTAATTTACAAGACCTGAAGACTTTTTTATGTTCTGCCATTCACCCTCTAGTCCCTCACTAATTGTATGCATCTATTTGAATTTCATGATTTGAGTATGTATTTTTAGAACATTTTGATTCTGAAATTTTGATACTTGTGAATCTTGCCTGAAAAGGGAAGTGACATAATCTTTCTATGGCCTTGCTTTTTGGACTGGAATTAAAACAAGGATATGATTTAGATAATAGAATTATGTAGGAAAAAGAAAACTTAAGGTAATGCTTTGTCTCAATAACAATGTTTGGCAGGATAAAAATTACTCTGTATATGATTTAAACATTAAGCAGGACTTTCCCTTTACTGTTGCTTAGTTACACATTTTTTTTTCATTTTGGAATTACAAGGAGAACTATCTTAAGTCGAGTCAGGGAGAAGGTAAGGCAGAAAAATGATGCATATAGAGACTTTAAGGTTCAGGGATTTAGTGGGTAGGTGTATTGTCTTCACTGTGGCTCATTGAAATGTCTGCTGCCTCCCCTTCTCACAACCATTTCAGGGAATGACCTTTGTTAGTTACCGTGGAGATGTGTGTGTGGGTGTGTGTATGTGTGTGTGTGTGTGTGTGTGTGTGTGTGTGTGTGTATGGGTATGTATATCAGCCTGGTACTAAACTATTGGTGGTGAACTTCTCCATGCTCAACTAGATTAATTTTCAGATAACAAATCCTTGGAGCTTTCTTGATTGGTGAGGATCTGCCAGAGGGTGTGTTCCACTGGCATGGCACTCCAGAAGTCATTGTTACTTTCATTAAAATGAGGCAGCAAAGTAGTACCATAACCTACTTTAAAAACAAAAGCTATATGCAAATGTTAGTTTTCTCTTCCATTGATTTAACATGTCAGAGAGATGACATGACTTGTTTAAGAACAAGGATAAATTTATAAACTTCTTGTTTCATAGTTGAACTACTACTAATTGAATAAGAACCAAACCTGTGGTATAAATCCTCTTTGGTTGGGTGGGAAATATTAAGTATATGCAAGTATGCTTCACTGAAGGCAACAACTAGTCATAGCTCTTGGTTTTATCCATCTTTGTCCCGGTTTTACATGATTATGTCTGTCTTACCATTTTAAAATATTTATAATATTATTTTACTTAATTTTTTTAGATAGATCATGCTGACATTTTATTTCTCTATATTTTTTCACAGTATTATGTCCATATTATATGACTTAAGGGCAAGTGTTGGCAGGCAGAGTAACATATGCTCTCAATAGGTTACTGGCATATTAAAAGAAAGGAATGTGATTTAACATTTCATTTTCATAGTTTGTAACTTAATCTTTGGTGTGGGGGAAAAAAGACACAATCAATGAGTCACATAGATATTAAGGCACATGAGCAAAGATATTTCTTAGATCTATTGTCTAGGCTATTATGTCACAATATTAGGAAATTCATAAGAGATTCCTAGTCCTTTCCTGAAAACTTATCAGGAAAAAGGGAATGTTCCAGTATATTATTTCAGCATTTGTAAGTAATGCAGCATGGAAATTCCAGTTCTAATATGGTAAAGAAAATGAAACACTTTTCCTTCATATTTTACATAGTTATTCATCAATCTTGAGCTCAGGTATACCCATCTAAATCTTTCTATCCACAATACAATAAATAAGCACTATAGTACACCATAGAGTTAAACTTTGAAAAAAAAATGCATTCTGTGCCAGTAAGATATACAGAGAAACCATATATTACATAGAACAGAATGTCTATTAATATTATCTAAAATGTTATCTTTTTTATTCTTTTTTTTCTTGTTTGATGATATTCTGACAGAAGTGGTTTTGGCTATCCAGTTTCAAAAATATTCCTTTCCTTACTATTTTAAGGAAAAATGTAAGAACAGTGACCCCAGAAACCATCATTGCATTCACCCATTTAGTTATCTATTAAAGCAGCTAGCCATCTACCCATCCATCCACCCGTCCTTCCATACAAAACAACTTAAGAAATTCCTATGTGTACATATAGAGGGAGATTAAAAAAAGACACAACCTTTGTGGAATTATAGTATTAGCAAATCTGATAAAACCAAATATAGTAAACATGTAGATTGAAAAATTAACTTAAAAAATCCTGAAATATCTATTAACAGAGGGGCACACTAAGTATATATATATATATATATATATATAAGTCATTAAGAATGATAAATAAGGGGTAGCCAGGTAGCACAGCGAGTAAGAGCACCGGCTCCAGTGTTGGGATGACCTGGAGATCGAATCCCGGGCTCAGACACTTAGCACCCACCCAGAAATACCTGGCCATGTAACCTTGAGCAAGTTACTTAACCCCAATTGCTTAGGGGCAACCAGGTGGCTCAGTGAGTAAGAGCACCGGCTCCAGTGTCGGGATGACCTGGATCAAATCCGGGCTCAGATACTCAGCACCACACCCAGAAATAACTGGCCGTGTAACCTTGAGCAAGTTACTTAACCTCGATTGCTTCAAAAAAAAAAAAAAAGAATGATAAATAAACCTTCCCATATATGAAATATAATTCTATCCCTTTTGCTGAAGGGTTTATACTCATGTTTGTGTTTGTGAGAGTGTGTGTTGATAAATATCACCTTCCCTAAATATTTGACTATTGTAATTGTTTCTCTTTTGTAGCAAAATTATTTCCCCATTAATATAAAGTATAAATGTACGCTCTTGAAGGCATTAATTTGTGATGAAACAAAAGTGAAATGAAAATGAGCAATAGGAGCATAGACATAGCCGGTTTAGAAAGAGAATTTTAGAGCAGAAAGCACAAAGTGGAGCAAGGTTGCTAGAAAAGTGTGGGCTAGTCATAGGGAAGCAAGAATGCACCTAGTGTCACAAACCATAGGAATATGATACATATACAATGAGCATTGATGATATGAGGAGAGGTGCAAATTAATGTATGAAATGCAAAGGGGAGTAAATCATTACCAATCCAGGAAATCAGGCAAGGTTTAATAGAGGAGGCTACTAGAACCTGGATTTAATGGAGGAGTTCAACAATCAGCTGGAGAAAGGGCATTTGAGACACAAAAAAGGACAGGATCAAAAACACGGCGTTCAAAAGACACACGGGGTGTATAGAGGGTATTTTATTGTTCAGTAATTTTCAGTTGTGTCAAATCTTCATGTCCATGTTTAGCAAAGATACTAAAGCAGTTTGTAAATTTACTTCAACTCATTTTATAGGTGCCTCATTTAAATCTGATTCATGCACAAGTCAAGATATCACCCTGTGATGTCATTGGCTCTCTGAATATGAAGGACCAACAAGAACAGGAAACTGAGGCAAATAGGGTTAAGTGACTTGCCCAAAGTCACATAGCTAGTAAATGTCTAAGGCCAGATTTGAACTCACAAAGTCTTCCTGACTTCAGACACAACCCTCTATCTGTGGCACCACCTAGCTACCCACACAGAGAGTATAATATAGTTCTTTTGTCTGAAAAATAGAGTAGTATAAGAAAATAGAATAAGACTAAAAAGATAGATTTGATACAGACTGTGGAGTTTTTGAATGTCAGACTAAGGAATTTTACTTGGGAGGAAATACTAGAAGGCATTGAAAGATTTTGAACAGAGGAGTAATATCATCATGTCTATGCACAATCAGTCACCCTTTGCATGAAGTATTATATGGAAAGTGAAGGCTCTGCTACAGGTTGGGAAATTCAGGGAGATGATAATAAAGGGTTTGTACTTGATTAGCAGTAGTGGGAGGGGACTACAAAAGATTCCAAAGAAACAGAATCAGTTGAACTTAGGAAAATGAGAGTGAGGGAAAGGGGAAAGTCAAAGATAAAACCTCAGTTTTCAACTTAGCACTGTAGGAAAATAGTGTTGTCACAGAAATAGGTGAAAAAGAGCAGGATGTTTTAAGAGAAAAAGTAATATTTGTTTTTAATATTGTTAATTTTGAGGTGATGGAGGAGCACACATATGAGGAGATATGGTAGACCTTTGGAACTGGAACTCAGGAAAAAGATCAAGGCTTAAAATATTGATTTCAGGGTGATTCACAAATGTATTAGAGGGACTTAAAAGATTTTGTTCCTACTAGTTGATTATTTCCCTCATTGTCTAATTGACTTGATTTTGTCCTTGGGAAAGTTTTTATTTTCAGTTTCAAATAATAAAAAATATTTATCTTTTGAAATGACTTCTCTCCCTGTTTTGGTTAAGACGTTAGCCCATAACCATAGCTATGAAAGGCACATGATCTGCTTCTCATTATTTTTCAATAGTGGGGTCTTCAATATCTGGGCTATTTGTTCATTTTTAAATTATTGTGCAATGTATTGCAAGGTGTTGGTTTAAATCTAATTTCGGCCAGACTGCCTTCCAGTTGTCCCAAAAAGAAAAAAAAAACATATAAAATAGGAAGTTCATTTTTAGGTAATTTGCAATGTTGTTGTTTTAGTTTGTTTCATTTGTTTATTGAACACTGGATTATTTAGTTTTATTATTTCAATAAGCCCAAGGTGTTTTCAAAAGTGAAGTCCAATATTTTGGTGGGAGGATGTTGAGGCAATGACCTGGGCAAAGATATGACATGGAGATAGCTAAAAAGGACTATAGTGTCATTTCATCAAACCCCCTTTATTTCTGATTTTTCCTTGGCCAATCTGTTCTATTTATTTACTTATTTATTTATTAGTACCTAATTGTTTTAATTCCTCATGTTTTAATGTTTAGATGTTAGTTATACACTGAGAGCCACAGCATCCTTCAGCCTTCCCACAAACCAATGAAAGATCAATATTTACTCACAAACTTCTCTATCTCCTTGTCTGAGCACCTCTCTCCCCCACTGTCTTCTAGTTCTGACCACCTTCCTGTGGGCTCTGCTTCCCTTCAGCAAACTCCTCCCACCACAGGCTCCATGTAACTGCATTCAGCCTATGAGGAGGCAGAGTTTACTTTCAAAGCAGGGGAGGTCTTCAAACTCCCCCCTAGGTCTATTAATGAGCAGGGAAGAATTCTTATTACAATAGAGGGGGAAGGAAGTGGAGAAGGGGGGGCGGTAGTGCACTTAAGAAAGTTTACTGTGTGTAACACGTACTAAATGCTGAGGATAGAGATATAGGTAAGACAATCCTTGCCTTCTTGCCTTCTAAAAGAGGAAGGCATCACATAAAAGAAAGCTAGAAAGGGGGTAGGAGAGAAAAGACCAGGGACCATAGGAGGAATCATGGCTTAGAGATAACCGAAAGTGGTGCTTTTGAGGCCTAGATTTGGGCAAGATAAAGCCAAAGTCGGCCTCTCAAAGCCCAGGGTGGTTTTAAAGGTGGAGTCCAGTATATTAGTAGAGAATCGTCTGGTGCATACCACATGACAGAGAAATAGCCAGGAAGGCCTATAATGGAGTTTCAAGTTTTGAACCCCTTTTACTTTACTCCTATGTTTTTGCATTATTTCTCTTGCTACTCTAAATTTTTTGTTGCTCCAAATGAATTATATTATCTGTGTACATCTGATATTTGAAGTCAGTGGCTTTGGCTTATGTGGTGATAATCTGTTCTTTTACCTTTGTTGCCTTTTCCTTCCAAATTTCCCTCTACTGTATTTTTGTATTCCAAATATATTACTATCTCTTCTGTTCCTTGGAAAAACTCTCTACCATGGGTTATTTTTTTTTCAATCTGTTAATTGATTTGTTTTTTAACCTCTGCATTGAGATTTAATTTCTGATATATATATATATTCATTCCTGATTTTTTTCTCTTATGGATATAATTTTTTGAGCCTTTCTGGAATTTCTTGTTGTTGTTCTATGCTATCTTGGGATGTCATAGCATTCAGTGTTTCATCAGAAATAAGTTCTTTCCTCTTCATATAATGTTCATTAAGGGACCTTTGTAATTTCCTTGAGGATATAGTTCTTACATTTTCTTTTAGGTTTAAACTCCTTTCTGTTGATTTATCCACTTTTTCTCTGTCTTCATAATTAATTTTCTTACTCCTGAAATGTTTGGTGTCTCAGTCTTTATTTTTTTTCCCCCTGGTGGTTGCAACCACAGTGATAGCTAGAACTTTTCTTCCCCCTCCTCCTCCTTCTTCCTTTTCCTCCCTCTTCCTCCTCCTTTCTACTCTTTCTGTCATGGTGGATTTAATATTTACTACCCTGTTCCCACCTTTAAGTAGCCTCTAAGAGGAAAAGACTGACCCCAAGTGGGTTTCAGATCCCTTCCCTTCAGACTCAGTGTGGCCACTAATGCTGGCCTGGCCCCAATTTCTTTCCACATTTTCTTCCTTTCCTTCTTTAACTGCTTGAGTCATCATCTGTCATTTTTGCAGAATTGGAGTTGTTTCAAATAGAGTATTGCAGTTTTGTGGGTCTCTAATTGATGGGCTTC
Source organism: Petaurus breviceps papuanus (assembly GCF_028583685.1). NCBI lineage: Eukaryota > Metazoa > Chordata > Mammalia > Diprotodontia > Petauridae > Petaurus > Petaurus breviceps. The sequence goes on from NW_027186540.1 coordinate 11,574,579, forward strand.
CACAGACAGAAGGGCTCATGTTTCCACTGAGCAGAATCAAGAATCAGCGTCTACTAGGTGTCGTAGGGTAGGAAGTGGGCAGGGAGTGAGGCATATGGCCAAAGCCTCTGCAGCAGGAGTGGATCACAATACAGACTGCTACCATATGCCCAAAGGTTAGTTTGTGGAGGCCTATTGGGGGAGAATAGCTGAGTGAACACTTTAAGGATTAGATTCCTCCTCTATTAATTCATAAAAAATTTATCTTGTCTGGGTCCTTTCTTTGTCCTTTTTTTTTTTTTAATCCTGTGGATTCAGATGTAACTGAGCTGCATATATTTTAAAATCCCTCTTTTGGGAGATTTCTGAGAGTCATTAGGGAGGAAAAAAGTGTCTCATCCTCAATTTTTTTGGTCTTGCTTCTTCTAGTGGTTTTCATGTTTTGTTTTAGTCTCAGTTTAATGTTCATTCATAGAAATTCCTCATTTCACCACTTTTTTCCTTTCAGAGTACTGATTTTCAAATTATTTGAGTGCCACATAAGGTATATACACATGAACATATGCCAACTATGTTCCTTCTCTCTGTTATAGTCACTACTATCTTCACTATGCAGAGGAAATCCAGATTGTCAGGGCATACCAGAGAAGTCTTTGGGAATACCCAAATATCTCTTTGCATTTGTTGGAAACAATGAACAAGAAAATGATTAAAGACAGTAATAAAAACATTGTGTATTCATAGTGCTTGTAAGACATGTTCAAAATAGAACTTATTATCTTTCCCCCAAAATGCTATATTCTTTTCAATTTTCTGTTGCTTTTGAGGGCATATACACACATACATACACCCATATACATATACATACACATATGTGTGTACATGTATATACCTAGATCTGTGATTTCAGAACGGTAGAGAATTATCTGTAAGGAACTCCCTGACCAATGCAGATGAGCACCTACTTGTCACATTATAGTCTTAGAGTATTGCCTAGGGCACTGAAATGTTAAGCTCCTTCTTTCCTCCAGGCTTGCTCAGGGTAACATAACCATTAGGTGTCAGAGGTGGAATTTAAACCCAGGTCCTCCAGAGCTATGAAACTAGCTCTTTATCCACTATACCTGCTTCCATTATAGATAGATGGATAGAAAGGTAGATGATAGATACAGTGTTTTATGTATATTTGTGTGTTTATGTGTATATATATATAATTATGTCTAATATGGATATAGATGTATCTATATATGGGTATGTGGAATATGAATATACATTCAAACATGCAGTATATATACATTGAATTAATTGACCACAAAAGGGTACTCAACATTATTATTAGATCTGAGTTAAGGGAGTGAAAAAGTTTTGCTTACCCATATTATGTCTATACCATGTGTTCTGGTTTGGGCCTGACTCAAGCCAGTCCTCTAGTACTTTGTGTTCAAAATTGGGATAAAATGAAACAGTTGTAGGTCATTAACCAGTTAGCAAAAGGAGCTATAGCAGGAAAAGCATATTCAACAAGGAATTTATATCGAAGGTAAACCGAGGCAATGCATGTAAGTGAAACTCTACTGCCAAAGCTGTCCATCATGGTTCTCAGTGAAACTTTGGAGTGCACCTGGAGCTCATTCTGGTTGTTTTGTAGTCAGGTAACTGAGAAGTGGGGTCAACATCCCAAGCATTTCATCCCTCTGATAAATCAAGTCTCAAGGATAGCTTCAGACCATTTTTATTTTTAAAGTTAAGTAGCCTAACTTTGAATGAGGAATGTTTAAATACTTTTTCAAAGTTAAATAGCCTAACTTTGATTGAGGGTTATTCCTGTTAATCCATCAACAATCTTTATTGACTGCTAGGGGTTGCGGGGAGAGATAGAAAAAAGGGGGGGTGAGACAGAGAGAGGATGACAGAGAGACAGAGAGAGGGCAACGGTAAGAGAGTGAGAAAGAGAGAAAGAGCTGAGAATTCACTTACTTGTGTGTTCTAATATAATATCAACTACTTTGAAACAAGGACAGTTTAATTTCCTGTCTTGGAATACTGACAATCTTGTATAATCCTGAGAATATAGTAGGTGCTTCATAAATTATTGTTCATTGAATGATTGATTGACTAGTTGTCCTTCTGTGACTAAGAGACATTCTTGAATTGCCTGGAAAATCTTCATGGGTTTTTGTAACTATGACCATTTTCTCTAGTCATGGCTATTTTAAGTCTGGCTTGTCCTCTAACTACTTGAAATAACCTCTTCGAGGAACTCAATATATATACATACAACACACACACACACACACACACTCATTCATTGCCTTTCCACTGGTTATTAAAATGAAAACCAAAAATATGTGATTGATGCCTCATAGGGAGTTAAAGGTAACAGTCTTAAATAATTTCATTAGTTTATTTATTTAATGTATAAGTATTCATTAAAGGTTATTAAATGCATAGTCCATGAATCCCTTAATGGACCAAGGATCAAATTATAAGGCCTTGGTGGAACAGTGGATGGAATGCCAGGCCTGAAGTTAGGAAAACTTATCTTCCTGAATTCATTCTGACCTCAGACACTTACTAGCTGTGTGAATCTGGGCAAGTCGCTTAACCCTATTTGCCTCAGTTTCCTCATCTGTAAAAAGAGCTGGAGAAGGAAATGGCAAACCACTGCAGTATATTAGCCAGAAAAACTCCAAATAGGTCACAGAGTCAGAGGTAATGGAAATGACTGAACAACAAAAAATGATAATTTACCCCTTTGGCTAACTGACTTGCCTAACTCTGCAGTCTAAGAAATGGAAACTTCTTATTTTAATTTAGGTCTAGCTATTCAGTTCAACATATGAGTAAACATTTAATTGAGACAGAAGTGGAAATCAATAGAAAACAATAGCAGCCACATTGTGCCCTACTTTCTTTACAAAATTAGGTTGGGAAATAAGCTAAGACTTAAATCTCTGACACAAAGCATGGATTCAGTCTCCATCTGAGTTGGATTACAAGCTTGGACAGGTCTCCAAAGCTGAAGATTTTAGTTTATGGCTGTCTGCTTCAATGGTCACCTGTTCCCTTCCCTTTGCCAGTGTACGGTCTATTTCTTTTAGTCCTAGATCTGTGATCTCCATGGGAGTTATAACTTGCTTTGCCCAAGGTGCTACTTCTAACTCCCTTGATTGTTGCTGTCTCAGTGCTTCTCTGGCTAGTCTCCCTATTTCACACATTTACAAATCTGGTAGACATATGGAAGAAAGTGTTCCCAACTATAACACATGTCTTGAGAACAACAGGACATGTAAAAAGGTTGGATTCTAAGCAATCCCCAGTCTTGGTCCATCCCTAGGATTACTTTTGTCAGCTACCAGCTATAGTCACACACACACACACACACACACACACACACACACTACTAGCTATGCAACCTTGGGCAAGTCACTTAACCTTTTTTTACCTTCTTTTCCTCATGTATAAAATGGAGGTGATAATAGCATTTCCCTCCCAGAGCTGTTCAAATGAGGATATCTGTAAAGTGATTAACACATGGAACACTATAGCTGTTCTATGAAGGCTAGCTATTATTATTAGTAAATTCAATAATAATAAGTGTGGAAGGATTACATTAGACCTATTATTATGTGTGACCACCTCCTCCTGTTTCTGTTGGTATTTCAGTCATATGAACTTCAGTGTTACAATTAAGCAAAACAACTTAATTAAGAAAAAAGCAACCTGCAATATAAGTACTTGGCCTATGCCTGATCATCACAGATTACAATCTTATAAGCAAAAATGCATTGAATTCAGCCCCTTCACTCTTTTTTCAAGCACTGCTACAAAACACAATACTATGAGCAGACAGCAACCAGTGCCCCAGCCTTGACATGGACACTCGGCAGTTAATCTCAAAGCTCAGTTGTTGGTGCTGCTCATGGCAGGAACATGTGAGAGTGAAATCACAAACTGTGGTGGTGGGGGCTGCTGCCTGCAGGGATGATCCAAGGTTAAGAATTACCATCTTTGAAGACACGTCTTTCATCAGAGAATAGGAGAATAATCTCTATCGAGACCTGCCCAGACATGTGAACAAACTCATGACCATATCTCATGATGCCATCAATTGTGACATTTGAACAGTAATTAAATGAAAAATCATCCTGACAAAATCTTCCTGCAGTCCAGGGACAATTCCACTGTTCATTCACTGTCGACCTGCCCCATAGTGATCCTTCCACACTTATTATTATTGAATTCACTAATAATAATAGCTAGCCTTCATAGAACAGCTATGTTGTTCCAGGCACTGTGTAAATCACTTTACAGATATCCTCATTTGAACAACTCTGTGAGAGAAATGCTATTATCACCTCCATTTTATAGATGAGGAAAATAAGGCAAAAAAAGGTTAAGTGACCTGCCCAAGGCTGCACAGCTAGTAAGTGTCTGAGGCTGGATTTAAACTCAGATCTTCCTGTTTGTAGGCCCAGCCCTCTATCCACTTGATCCACCCAAGTCCACATTAAATCAGTGCCCTAAATCTCACTCTGGGTGGGGTACAGTCTATAGAAGCATTCATAATTCAACTTCTTACCTGTCCATAGACTTGTCCCTTCTTCAATGAATTACCTCTCTGTGAACCTGTTAGAAAACACTTCTATCTCAGTTATTTAATTGAGAGAGTATCTGCTCAGTCACTGGATGCTGCAAGGGGAACTTGTTCTTGTCCTCTCCCACAGGTGTAATGACTCTTTCTTCCTCCAAGGAAATGGTAGAGAAAAGGGAGAGAGCTGTAGATTGTTGACCCCCATGCAATGAGGAGACACTGTCTATAAAGATCTTTAAAAAAAAACATGAACAATTTTGTATCCATGGTCATGGATTTAGTGTAGATCTCTCCCTCCATACCAACTCAGTGTACTAATCTGCCTTATTTTAGGTAGAAAATGTGGAGGTAAGAGAGAAAGGAGATACATTGAAACATTTGGGACAAATAACAGCATACTTGAAAGTGCTTACTTACATAAATGTTGCCAAAACTTGTTTTCTTGAGAAAGCAATTAAGCAGAAAATTCCAAACAAGGTTTTTTGAAACTTTCAAGGCTTTTAAAGATTTTAATTTGGCAGGAAAAGGGAGTCCTAACTAAAAGGAGAAAAATATGATCAAGTAAGGCAATTTTGAATTCAGTAGAATCCAAAGAAATACTCTTAAATAAGCTTTTAAAGTATTACTACTATTGTATTTTTTAAAGGATTGTATACCTAGAATACTACATCTTTGAAAAAATTTAATGAGGGTTATAAATGATAAGGTCATACAGCCATGAATTAAAGAATTGAATAGCAGGATTAACTGGCATACTCTTTAAAGGGAGTACAAAACTTGGACACTTTACATGTAGAGAGAAAAAAAGGAAAATATACCTTAAGTGGTTCATATTTTAAGGATGAAGTTTTAATAAGATTCAGTTTATGAAATCCAGAAACTTCTCTTAATCTTATTTTCTTTCTGTGCAACTTTTAAGGAGACTCACTTTTTTCGTTTGCATTCTAGACCCTTAGGAGGAGGTTATGTTAAAATATCTGCTGTCCTAAAACAGGGCGAGAGATTGCTCATTTAACTCCCAGATCAGGAAACGATCTGCCAATGCAGATCCAAAATATTCCTCTGCCAATGCAAGCCATTAACATCTATGTAACTTTGGGTCTTGAGAAGTGTATAGAACACTGGAAGGTTAAGTGGGTTGCCCTAAGTCATATATGGCTTGAATGTGATAGACCCCTGTAATGGGAATGTAAATTTTTAAGTTCTTCCCTGCCTCTAGGTTAAAGTGCACCTGGAGCCTGGGGTGGGAGGCTTGTTTTTCAGTAGATACTTCTTGATTGGCCAGTGAGTCAATAAGGTTGTTACATTCTCTGAGCCAGGAGAAGGCTATATAAGCCCTAATGTGTAGCTTTGTTTGGGGGCTCATTTTGAGAAGTGTTCTGTGATTTAATCAGATGAAACTCTGGAAAGCTGTTGTCCAGAGCCCCCCGGCTTTGAAACCCAGATGTTGATTGGGTATGGATGTAATGGTTGGACAGTTTGGAAATCTGTCTACTTGATCTGTTTTTGTCTTGATAATTCTGTCCCTATACTTTGAAGTTCAGGATGCTGACCTTTTTCCCCTGAACTAGGAAATGATACATATTTGACTGATTAAAGTAAGCTTGTTAACCCATTTTGAGTTGCTTTCCTTTATCAAAGTAGGTCTAAGAACCTGTGTTGGCAGCAAACCCTGAGGACACTTGGGGTGCTTGCTGCTACAACTCCTAAGACCAGGTCTCTACCCACTGTTCTCTGGCTACTTCTTATTCTAAAATAATGCACCTTTTATAGTATATGAGATTTTAAAAGTTCAACATTTCATGAGGTACACTGAAGATAAACTGAAACCACTTTTTTATAATTTTGTAAAATAATTTTAGAATGTTAATTTGAGGAATGATAGAGAATGTATGATTCAGGGCTATGGAGCATTTCCCCCAAATCTTAACATTCTTTCTGAAGCAAGTCTCTATGATCAGTGTTCTTAAATTTCTCTTCTTTTCTTAGCTTAACCTAAGTATTTTAAAATAGAAAGTATTTTACTTTATTTTGAACAATTAGAAATTGTTTATTACAATAGTGGAGTTTTAAAAATATTTTTATGGGTGTATATTCACTTAATGTTTCAGAACAAATGATATGTTTTAACTTTATTTTTATTGTAGCTATCCCAACAATATACCATTTCTAGCATTACAGTCTTTGTTTCAAATTTTATTCATCCCCAGTACCTTCAATCAACCTTCAGGCCAAAGGTTTAAAATGCTCTTTTCATTTTAGTCATATTCTTCCTTTTGCCCTACTGTTTGAAATTCAACTTTAAAATGAGGCACGAATAATTGAACACAACATTTTAGCCATGATTTGACGATTGGGAGTAGATACCACATCTGTTACTGACACTACACTGTCATCTAAGATTGCCATCTTTTTTAGATGACATGTAATTCTGTTGACCCCTACTGAACTTAAAAATCATTTAAAATCATTTATTTTCTTAATGGGTTGAGCTGCAAGGTCACAGATCTCAATGTAAGTATTCCCTGCAGTGGTGAGTAGGTTGCCACCTCTCCCTGCCCTTTGTTAGTCTCATTATTGTTTTGCACAGAGGAACTACTCAGGGCATTAAATGCATTGTTCTCATTCCCTCTTGCATTCTGCAGGTATCAGGGCAGGATTCAGGCTCTCTGTTGATAGGCCATACTTCTTTTTCATTCATTTGCTTCCTTTATTATAGCTCTCTGCTACAAGCAAATAGCATGCTGAAGAGAGCACCAGACATGCAGCCAGGAAGACTTGAGTTCAAATATAGCCTATGATGTGTTTTAGCTGTGTGACCGCAAGCAACTTAACCTTTCTCAGCCTCAGTTTCCTTTCCTTACCAAAATAAGGATAATTATAGCACCTATTTTTCAGGGGTTTGTGAGGATGAGATATTTGTAAAGTCATTTGAAAACCTTAAAACACTATGTAAACAGTAGTTTATCTTCATCATCATAATTGTACATAGCTATAAATGTAGGTAATTATATGATTCACTGATTACTATTGGTATTTTTTGAATAAGCTCACAGACTCTCATTTTCTTTATTCACTTACTTTACTTACCCCCAATTTTACTTTATAGTAAAAAATAGGCATTTTATAATGCTTCCAATAAATGTATAGGTCATATGAAGACGTGTCTGACTCCAGTAACTTTTTCCATTTTAAAAGTAAATGAAAAGAGCCTGTACACAGGTCTGTAATATGCAGTCAGTTAAATCCCTTAAATATGTATTTCTCATGAATTACTATTGAGCCGCATCTTTCCCATTCTAAATTTTTATGCCTGATTAAAAAAAAAAACTGTGTGAAAATATGTTGCAGTATTCCTTCCAGTAGCAATGGTATCAGCAATCAAGGAGTAAAGCTCTTAGTGGATTGTTAATCCATTTTAGCATAATATTATTAAATGCACCCAGGAGGTTGGCATTCCCCCAAATTTCCTGCCAAGATCAACGGAAATTCATTCATTGAAGGGAACTGAAAAGAGCACCACTGTATATATTAATTTAAACCAAAATCTCACATTGTTAAGACTCTGTCTTAGAAATGTTCAGTGGCAGATGTTATTTCTGCTTTCTTTCTCCAGTTCCAAATATCTGAAAAGCTAGTTTTCCATGAGATATGGAAAGTTATTGAAGACCAAATCAAATTTACTTTCTTGAAAGCTTTTTGTTTACTTGATATTAGAATGCTTTCTTTTCTGTAAAAATGAATAAATTTGGAGAAACATATCTTTTCAGTGAGGTCATAAAGAGAATAAATTTCTCTTAATTTTAAAAGAAATTGAATCTCAGAATTGGAAGGCATTTCATAGAACATTCATTTCCTCTAAAATATAGCTGATGAATCTTTGATTATAGATCTTTATTGAGAAGGAGCTTCCCACCTATCCTCTGGAGTCATCCATTGCATTTTCTGAGAGGTCTGTTTGTTAGTAATTTCTTCTTTTAATAAAATCAAATCTGTCTCTTTGTAACTTCAACATGGTACTCCAGTCTATGCATTCTAAAACTAAACAAAACAAAAGTATATGCCTTTTCCATGTGACAGCCCTTCACATACTTGAAACAAGCTATCATGTCTCTGCTATGTTTTCTCTCCTCTAGGATAAATATCTCACAGTTCATATAACCAAAGCTCACATGTAATGACTTGGAATCACTCCACTATCCTGGTCACTTTTGTCTGGATGTTCTCAGTTTATCAGTGTTCTTTTTAACCCATATTTTCCAGAACTGAATACAATATTCCAGATCTGACCCCAATTCGATTATGGTGAATCTTATTCTCAATAAGATATCTTCCTAATACTTACTACCGCAATAACTCTTCCCTCTTATATAGAATTTCTTCCTTTGTTCCTCCCAAAATATGCTCTTCCAGAAACATATCATTCTGATGAATTCCATCCCACCAAGTCCCCTTGCTAGCTAGGAAGTCAAATTTCCCTTCTTATGTTGGAATCTCTAGTTCACCTTTTTATTGCTTATACTTAATGTATTTGTAGATAGATATGTGAGATCAGGATTTTATTGGGGCTCCTTTATTGGATTTTGTCTCTTATGAATTTCTTGGCATCTCTGATTTTATTCTTCCAACATTGTAACTATTCTCCATGGTAACTAATGCCACCACAATGAAGGGGATTATACAAGGTTGCCAACAGCTTCCAAAACTGCCAACCTTGAGTAACCAAATAGCATTCTTTATCTTCCCATTTTCGGACAACCCTTCCCATGCAATATTTATCAAGAAACAAATTGACACTCTGTGATTTCATCAGACACTGAGAATACGCTGACTGCCTGCTCGCTGTATGGATGAGACCCAAATGTCCCAACCAAAATAACCACCCTGAAATTCTTTGGCTCTAGAGCCCACGTGAACAAAACCACAACTATGGGGAATAGCTTTACTGACATTCTTTAAGATGCCCTTTCCTTTCCATAGTTCTTGCCAAACTTCTACACAGAAGGACCCCTGAAAGCAAACGCCAAACCCTCACTTTCCTGATATATCCTTGAACAGCTGCAACCCCTTAAGTTTGGAGTGCAGCTGCCTTAAGTAGTGCCATTGCAAGATGCCACAAAAGCAGATACATAGAATTATAAACTTTTAATGGTTTACACACAATAATCAGAACATGTAGTTATGTTAAGGACACTAGCAAAGTTACACAAATATTTTAAATGATCTTTCAAGGATATATTTAATACATCCAATGGTAATTGCATATCCTTACAATGATTTACCTTGTTCAGATTATATTATTTATTCACAGAGAAGTAAGACAATACACCAATACCAAATTCAAATAGTGTGCAGGGAAAGCTGCTTGTTTTAAGTTGTTGCATTCTGTTTTATGCTTTTCAAAGGAAGCTCCAAATGAATAGCTAATTCCTGAAAGGCCTGAAGCAATTCCTGACATAAACTTCTTACTGGGGACACAGAAGGAAAATCTGAAAAGAGTAATAGAGAATAGAAACCTACCACAGACATCTGAGCCATGCCATATAAAAAAGAGGGGAGCTATGGCAAATAGGAACAACACATCTGATGGGATTAACTTAAAACATATTTTCTCTTCTAGTACTTTACAATTAGATTTTGGGTACTATTCTCTTGTTTCCTATCAAAGAGTCAAATAAGTTGTTAATTCTATGTAAATTTTAATTTACTTGCCTTTTCAATTTAAGGAAGGTTAGGAGGTTGGGCATTTGCCTTTTGATCTCTGATATTCTTTCAGTTCATATTTCTGAAATAAACCTAAAAAAGACAAGACTCAGTAAAACTTATACATCTTCTAGGAACTGCAGTATGAAGCCATGTTGTTTTTCATGTGACCCTTTCTTGACCATCATCTCTCATTCTGTTGGCCTTTATCATTACTGTTCCTTCTCTTTCAAGTAACTATGGTCATGGTACATGGTACCAAAATCTAATAGTATATGAGAAATGGTTACCACAATATTTATCCAGGCAGAAAAGTATATGAGGAACAAAATGAATGAGTGAACTAGTAGAAAACTTGAGTACCATCTCAGACTAGACCAAGGAATGTACATGATTCAGGTGATTCAGTTGGGGGCGGGGAGGAGAATTAAATGTAAACTTGTGGCTGTTTCAGAACTACTTCTGACTTTAATCTTTCTTTTCAATCAACAACTTCCTCTTCCATTGTTTCCTCCTGTTCAACCCAAATTGATTGATACGATTTTGACTACCAGGTTTCTTCCCTTTTCTCTCATATCTATCTTATTTTTCATCTCTCCAAGTCTGGTTTCTTCTCACCTACATCTATCTCCTTCAGTGCTAATTTCACATATCTTACACAAATTAATATCCTTCCCCTCTGATTAATTCAATAGCAAAGGGACACAGTCATTCACTTCAGAGCCCTGTGCTTACTGAGTAAGATCCATGCTTTCTATGATGACCATAAAGTCACAGGCATTCTAGCCCTCAGCTTTACCTCTGTGGTGGTACTGATTCATTGTCAAGAGCTGTATGGATCTCTTATTTAGACCTTAGCTCTGAGCTCCCAAACCACTGACTAGGACAGTTTTACCTTTTTGAATGTGCTATATTTCAATTAATAATTCAGCAAGAATTTATTAAGGACATGCCATGTGACTCTGGATTTTAATGAGTGCTAGTTATGTAGCCTTGACATGATGGTATTTACTTTCCCAGCTGCAGACAAACTTGTTTTGATACTACATAATATTCATCATAGAATCTATAAACAATACTTAACAATACATAAAGCATCTGCCAAGTGATTTTTAGCCTGCTACTCTCCCAAAATTTGGAAACTCCCCCAAACCGGTATTAATCACAATCCAGGAGTTCTAAGAACAAACTCTGATTTTTGTTTATAATAGCTATGCCCTCTATGGTAAGGCAAAGACTTTATTAAAACAGTTCCCATGACTCCTCCAGGAGCACTGGTGATCAGAAGCAGAGGCAGAATCTGGAATAGAGTATCAGCTTAGCCTAGTGGAATACAATATCTGATGTAAATTGGAACTCAAGGTTACTATTTCCTAAGTCTTGGTCTCTGCCTTCTTCTCACTTTCAAGAGAACTCTGAGCTTACCCATGATGAAGGAAGAGAGTTGATTAAGTAGCCAGCCCCATCTAGTTGAATTATTCCTCTGCCATAAGCACTACATTCATGTTTGTGATTTTAAGCTTGAGATTAATCTCTCTCTCTGTCTCTCTCCATAATATTTATGTTACTTCTTACTTCCTCTCCCCCACCAATTCAAAACCCCTAGATATGAGCAGCAGGGGCAAGGGAGAAGAGACAGTGAGGACACAACCTCACTATCTACAAAGTAACTGGTGAATTATCTTGGCTTTTCCTCTAGTTACTATTAGATTCTGCTCTCTCTTAGACCTGGGTTCAGCTTCGTCTTTTTTCACATGTGAGGTATCTATTCCAGCTCATTAATCAACTTGGAGAAATCATGAAATAGGCTGTCATCTTTCTACCAAATATGTAGACAGAGGTCTTATGTGAAGACTGAAAATAAGAACCTGCAGAGATGGAACTAGAGGTGAAATGGGGGCAGATTGAATTCAGGGCTTGGTTCATTTGAGATCATGTGAATCTAGGTTTATGCATTAGTATTAAGTATCACGTGATGCTGCTGCTGAAGAAATAAAGATCAACCATCCCTTCTGTTAGCTGCTGATGTGGCATTTACATTTAATCTAATCTTTACCAAAAGTGTGACAGTAATATTTGAATTGGAACTCCTCTCTTTTCCTTTTTGGTTTTCCTTGTCATCTTTGACGTTCAAAGCATGTAGGTCTTCCACTTGTCTCCTAATATAGATGATCATAAATAGCGAAATGGTCACAGGGCAGACAGTAGCAGAGGCCCATAAAAAAAGGGCAAAGGGTGCTGACAATCTCACCATTCTTGTATTTTATATATATTGAATTGGTTTTCTAAATTTGAGATGCATCTGCTGACCAATGAATGAGTCAATGTACTCCCAGAAGAAATGTATCATAGTAATAGTCTCATTCTTATTGAAACCAGAATCTATAAGAAAGTTGCAGTTAATAAAATCATGGTATATGGGTTTCCCTTGGTAAAAGAGATATATGGTCTTTACCAAAAAAGATATATTCTTGATGGAAGCCAGGGAATTTGAGAAGCCAAGGTGAGGAGAACATTCTAGATATGGATAATGACATGTGCAAAGGCAGTGAGATGGGTGTACAGTGCTGTGTATAGGAAGAACTAGTGAATCAGGATGAATGGATTATAGAGTTTATGGAGAAGATTAAAGTATCAGAGGAATGGAAAAAGTAGGAAAGAGCCAGTTTCTGAAGTGCTTTAAATGCCAAAAGAGAACTTTATAGACAATAAATATTAGAGACAGTAAGGAACCATTGGTATTTATTGACTAGCATTGTGACATGGTCATATCTATGCTTTAGGAAAATGTATTTAGTAGCTCTTTGGAGGATGGGTTGGAGTGTGGAGAAATAAAAGGTTAGCAGGATGAGAAAACCATCTCAATAGGTTGTGAAGACTATTTTAGTAGTCCAAGAGAGAAGTGATAAAGGCTTGAAAAAGAAAGAGTCTTGGATATGTAATGGAGAGAGAACAATATATTTAAGGGATGTACTTAAGTTAGAAGTTATAAGATTCCACAATTGAGATGAATTACTAAGAACTGAAGGATGGCAGTTTCTTCAATATTAATGGACAGTGAAGTGGCACAGTTGATAGAGCACTGGGGCTGAAGTTAGAAAGACTCATGTTTGTGCATTCAAATCTGGTCTCAGACACTTAGTACCTATGGGACCCTGGTCAAGTCACTTAACCCTGTTTGCCTCCGTTTCCCATCTGTAAAATGATCTGGAGAAGGAAATGACAAACTACTCTTTTGTCTCTGCCAAGAAAACTCTAAGTGGAGTCATGAAAAGTCATACCCAACTGAAATGACTGAACAATGATAAACAATATTAATAAGGAGATTCAGATCATGGGATGATGTTTTGGGGGAAGTTAAAGAGTTCTATTTTGGACATGTTGGTTTTAAGATGCCTATAGGGCATCTGGTTTGAAATATCCAAAAAAAGTAGTTGATGATGTGGTACTAGAGCTCAGGAGACATACGGACTAGAAATAAGGAGAATCATCTATATGGGGATGATTGAATTCATGGGAGTTGATGAGATCAACAAAGATAATACAAAGGGAAAAGAGAAGAGGGACAAGGGTAGACGTTTCAGGACTCCCACATATTATGGACATGATCTGATTAAAAAGCCTGGATAAAAGACTGAGAAGCAGTGATAAGACATTTCAGTGGAGAACCAAGACAGAAAGAACTATGCAAAGTCAGAGCAGAGGATATCCAAGGATAGTTAATCAACAGTATCAAATCCTCCAATAAGTTAAAGAAAGATTAAGAATAAAGAAAGACCAATAGATTTGGCAATTTAGATATCAGCATCTTTGATCAAAGGTAAACAGAGGGAATGATCCTAAAACAATATGGTGGAGCATAACTCACAAGGTTACATTATTAAAGGTACCAAAGGCTTGTTTTGTGTACAACTACTTGATGGACATAAATACATTGCTGCATATTACCAGGGCAAATTGTGAAAAAGTGACATAAAACATATCACTAGAGAAGAGTGGGATGGGGGAAAAAAAGGAAATGAAAACTAGCCATTTAGCGAGAAGCAAGAGCCTGCTGGCTACAGTATCGTGGTGTACACATAAAGTCAAGGAATTTAAATTAGAACAAAGTAGGGTCATTAATTGAGAGATGAAAGGTACCTAAATGGCCATCAGGTCTAACCTTGCTCATTTTGCAAACAAGGAAACTGAACCACAGGGAAACTCTGAAATCACACATATTGTAAATGTCAAAAGTAAACTTTGAATCCAGGGCTTTGTACCATAGAACCAATGTTCTTCCTTTGTACATTCTTTATGAAGGTCTCCAGCATGGTAAATGCCTCTGTATGTAAGATGTATGGAAAATCAGGTAGAAGCCGTAGGTAACTTGCTGTGTGGCCTGTTGGAGAGAGTACCCAACCACCATGATGAGATGACTGTTACAAAGAAGTCTACAGAAGTATACATAGGGTTCTCTGATTGTATGGGCCACACTTTGCCACTACCTTTATTTTATTCTGGATTTAGGATTTTGTTGATAATGGATCTCCCAAGGGAGGAAATTCCTCGTCAACACAAACTGGAAACTGTTCTCTAACTTCTAGTTTCTGAGAGCTGCTCAGGGTCTTGAGGGTTTAAATGACTTGCCCAGGGTCACACAGGTATAGTTTAGTTCAGGAAATAACCCAAATCCAGATCTTTCTGGCTCTCTACTGTTCCAAGCTTTCTCTCATTCTACCATAGGAGGAAGAAATGGACCTGCTTGTGATATAAAGTTATATTTCCATTTTTGTTCTTACTGAACATCAGCTTAAAAATATAAACTTTTTAAAAGTTTTGTGTGTATCCATTACTATGGTTACATCAAATATACTCTATTATAGGAATAAATCCTGTATCTTTTAACATGTGGCTATTTTCTGTAAAAAAAAGTCCCCAAAGCCAAATGAGCTGTCTTTTCTCTAAATATGTTAATTTCTGCCAAAGTTAAGTTTCTTCCTCTCCCTTTTCTTTATACATTCGGTGATGTTCCCTTGGTTTAGGATCTTGCAATCTATTGAGAATAGTGGGATATTTTGTGTACATTTAACTGCACATTTTCTACTTAATTACCCCTTTTATTTTCTAAAGCTTTGCTTTAACTACTTCCATCCAGAGTCTATAGCTACAGTCACAGTGGTTTTTCAATATGATATTAACTCACTTAGGTGAGTTTCAAATATGTTTTGTATAATATCTACGACAAAGATGTTTGAATACTTCTTGAAGAGTTCATATTAAGTTTAGTGTTTGGTCTGACCCAGCCTAAAATTTATGAACATGCCTATAAATAGGGAATCATTACAATTACAATACTTCACGAATAATCACGATATGTTACTTTTTCCACTGCAATCACTTGTTTGTAGAGACTTCATTCCAGTTTATCCCAGACAATGTGATCAACAAATATGGAATTTTGGAAGCATGTGTGAATTGCACCACATTCCATTTCCTAGGAAGGGATAAATGTCATTGTTATATTTGCCCATATTGACAATTTTTATGGAAACACATGGTTTTGTCTAAGCTATCAAAGTATTCTTTTTAAAAGAAAACTATGTACAAAACCCTGCATTTACTAACAATAACTCATATATTTTGAAGTTACACTTCTTACAAACTCAATTTTCTGGCACGTGGCCACAAAGCTGGATGTTATTGAAAAAGGCCTGAATATTAAAAAGGAATAATAACAGCTGACATTTTTATTGTCCTTTACAGCGAGCAAGGTGCTTTATTTGCATGATCTATTAAGCATCACGGTAAAATTGTGAAGTAAATTATATGAAAATTATCAGTCTTGGGGCGGCCAGGTAGCACAGCGAGTAAGAGCACCGGCTCCAGCGTTGAGAAGACCTGGAGATCAAATCCTGGGCTCAGACACTTAGCAACCACCCAGAAACACCTGGCCGTGTAACCTTGAGCAAGTTACTTAACCCCAATTGCTTAGGGGCGGTCAGGTGGCTCAGCAAGTAAGAGCACCGGCTCCAGTGTCGGGATGACCTGGATCAAATCCGGGTTCAGATACTCAGCACCACACCCAGAAAGAATAACTGGCCGTGTAACCTTGAGCAAGTTACTTAACCCCGATTGCTTTAAAAAAAAAAATTATCAGTCTTATTTTAGAAATAAAGAGACTAAGGCTCAGCAATATAATGGTTTTAGCCAAGGTTACAATACTAATTGGTGGCAGAGTAAAGAATCGGATCTTTTGACTGCAAATCTAAGACTCTAAAAATCACAAAGCCCATTCATTTTACTCTGTAAGAAAGAAGCTGATGCTCCTCTCACCCTGACCCCAACTTATTGATTCTGTATGAAATTGAACCTATTGTTGAATAAGCTGCTTTATGCAGCTTCCTTTATCAACAAACAGCAATGAGAAATGACAACTAGCATTAGGGGAAAGAGATTGATGATAAAGTAGAAAAACATAATGGATTAAGTCTATCTATTGAAGGGACAAGTAAATCTGGACTTAGAGCATCACTGACAGAGCAAAGTAATTGGTGTTTAAGATGATAATTAAGACGTCAAGAAAAGGTTCAACTATGTTTTGCATATCCTATCCAAAAAGTCAAGGAATGTAGAATCTATTTGTAAAAGTTTTCCATACAATCTGGTCAAAATAAAGTAGAACAAGCTTTGGTGTTTAAGGAATAACCATCAGTTTTCTAGAAAATGCACTCATCTAGAGAATCCCACTTCCCCAAAATGACATATTGGTAATGCAGTAAACCTTGCCATAGGTTTACTATTCATTCTAACTTCCACAGCTGATAAATACATTTCAACAAACATTTAATGCGTATTATGTGCCAGGCACTGAGCTGCTCAGTGGTACAGGATACACACATTACATATATTATAGTTCCTACCCTCAGGTAACTTAAAAGTTTAGGGTGAAAGAATAGTTTATTTACACAAATAAATGTAATACCAAAAAGAATATGAAAATACATAATTTGACACAATCAGTTTGTTGGTTTTTCTTTATGCTTGAAAAGGATCCACATGACATGATTATGTTCGGTCAAGGTACAGTGTGTCTGGCTGTGACTGATCAAACTGATAAGAGCTTGGAAAGCTTTACCACAAGTTGGGTACAAATAGTTCATATGAACATTTCAAGTGGAGAACTCTCCATAAAGCATAGCAAAATAATTTGTAAATTCAAGGGCAGAGAGGAATCCATAATTTCTGATTAGGGACTAATCAACAAGGACAATATGAAGAAGGTAGCCCTTGAGATGGGTCTTCAGAGAAGAGTAAGACATCCAACTAGTAGCGATATGAAGTAAAAAGCTTCACAGGCCAAGAGAATTGTATGAGCAAAGGCATGAACGATGAGAGAACATACTTAATTTTCTGTTAATAGGGAGTAGTGTAGGGGTGGCTAGATGGTGCAGTGAATAGAGCACTGGCCCTGGAGTCAGGAGGACCTTAGTTCAAATCCGGCCTCAGACACTTAACACTTCTTAGCCATATGACCTTGGGCAAGTCACTTAGCCCTTATTGCCCTGCCTTCTCTCCCTCCCAAAAGCAAAAAAAAAAAAAAATTAAATTTAAAAATAGTGAGCAGTCTACTTTGGACTATTTGTGAGGGAGATTGAAGTGACAAAGCTAAAAAGAAAAGTTGAAGGTACTTTGATGAAGACTTTGGTTTCTGTTTTGGAGCTTGAAAGGATAAAAGGGATAATCCACATGTTTATTTCTGGACCTGAGTTTCCTCAAGTCCAGAATGGTTAAACAACTTTCCCAGTGTCATAGAGATTGTAAGTGTAAGACCTGACTTTTGAAAACAGATTCTTTGATTCCAAACCCAGGGCTTTTTTTCATTAGGCCATATTGCCCTCAGACCCTGAGGAGTTTCAACTTCATTCAATAATCAACAGGGATTCGTTGATAATGGTTTGAGCAGGGAAATGCCATGATCACATCTGTGCATCAGAATGATTACTCTTTCATAGATGTCTAGGATGAATGGGGAGGGAGGTGCAAGAGGCCAGGAATATTACATGATACTAAATATCCTTATAAAATTTAGAACAAAACCCCCACAAAAATATTTTATTTATATGATGCCAAACATCTGTGTATTTATAAAGATCCAGATTTTTTTTCATAAATCCAGATGTTTAGAATCATGTAGACACCACCAAAAGCTTGGGTTTTAATTGGAATTGCTTTTGGAAATAGTCAATTATGTTGGAATTTATTTTTCTGAGTAAAATCTTAGAAGGGCCAGTAGAAGGATAAGAAGACATAAATGCTTAATTTTAAGAAACTAGTACACTTGTCACTTGAAGATCCTAGTATTAATACCTGGGTTTGGGCAAGCACATTAGCTGTTTTGTGCTTTGTCTTGACATTTTTTCAGCAATTGGTCACCATATAAGTTAGGAAACACAAAAGTTGCTTTCCTTTAAGGTTTAAAAATAACTTCTCTGATGGCCTGAGGCTAAGATGAATTTAAATTATAACAGACACTTGGTCTCTTTGTATGTACAACATATGTCTTGGGTAAAAGGCAAAAGGAGTAACATAAGGGAAAAGCATCACTCCGTCTGCCATGTCTTGCTAACCATTAAACAAATGGAGGAGAGAAGTT
Source organism: Petaurus breviceps papuanus (assembly GCF_028583685.1). Lineage (NCBI taxonomy): Eukaryota > Metazoa > Chordata > Mammalia > Diprotodontia > Petauridae > Petaurus > Petaurus breviceps. The sequence continues at coordinate 11,593,490 of NW_027186540.1, forward strand.
TGGAAGGCTTCAAATGACCCAAATATGATGCAGCCCACTTGCTGTATTTCTCTACATTGGCCACTTTTTCTTTTTTATAATATTTATGGAGGAGAAAAAGCAGATGGTAGTAATAATAGGCAGGCATCATGGGGTGGATGGTGAAGAGTTGTGAGTGTTCTTTTTAATTTGCCAAGAATTAGATACAAATGCCACCTACTCTTCTTTTCCTTCAAGGTGGTGGAAGAAGACAAAAAATGACCTTTTAGAGGGTCACAGATTTAGAGGTAACAAGGATTATAGTGATCATATAGTCTAACATTTATGAAGAGGTATACCTAATAATGGTACCCAACTCTATAGGTCGATAACTTGCAATATCTTTATTATGAACATTGAATTTAGGGATGAAAACTAGCTAATAGAAAAGGAGCCTTTGTATACCTTATTAATAATTACAAATCTCTGTCCCCCCCCAAATATTAAATTTAACAAGAGCCTAACATTTCCTAAAAACCCCAGCTGTGTAAGACTCTGAGGAAAAAAAGAAATCATGAAATAGGCCATGCCTTCAAATAGTTTGCAGTCTACTAAAAGGATAAAACATGTATTAAGTTCAGTCATTTTTCAGTCGTTTTTGATTCTTTGTGACCCCTTTTGAGGTTTCTTTGCAAAGACACTGCAATAGTGTGCCATTTTCTTCTACAGTACATTTTATAGATAAGGATATTGAAGCAAACACATATACTTGAAATATAAATTCAAAGCATGAAAAGCAAATAATGAAATCATCTGATGTGGACATGTATTCAAATGAAAGCCCATATTGCCATCATTCTGAAGCCAATCACCAAATTTTATTAATTATAATTTTGAATAGTATAAATTTGAATAATACTACTATTTCAGTGGATTCATTATTCATGCTAGTTAAGATCTTTTAAATTAATATACTGCTAATTTAATATACATAGTTCACACTTGTCTCTAAGATCCTTTAAGCTTGACAAAAATGTTTTACTGACCAATACTCTATAAAGTACAGGATAGTTAGGTAGTGCAATAGATATAGCACTGGGCCTGGGGTCAGAAAAATCTAAGTTGAAATCTGGACTCAGATACTTACTAGCTGTGTGATGCTGGACAAGTAAGTTTGCCCTGTTTGCCTCAGTTTCCTCATCTGCAAAATGAACTGCAGAAGGATAACTCCAGTATCTTTGCCAAGAAAACCCCAAATAGAATCACAAAGAGTTAGATATGACTGAAATCACTGAACACCTCTGTGAAGTAGAGGATAGAAGGAAGGGGAGAGGTAAATCAACAGCATAGATATTATCATCCTGACTTTATAATAGAGGAAATAAAGTGCCAGGAAGCTAACTGACTGGCACATGGTCACAAAGAGAGACCCAGGATTCAAAACCAAATTACTTGACCCTCTAGAAGGTCCAGGGCTTTTTTTTCCCCATTCTATCACGTTGTCTTGAAGTACTCAATATACCCGTACATGGGGATGACCTTTTTTCTTTGACCTCTAGGAGAAATGGAAATTCAGAACAAGTAGAGTAAGACAAGTTGATTGTAGTAGAAGGCATGGCAGCACCCCTATTTGAATTTCCTCCATGGTTCAGTTTACTTTTCTGATTAGTTCTTTTTAATCTTTAGTCCCATGATCCTGTGACCTAGAGAAGCTAGGGCATCTGAACTTTCACAAAGTCTCTCAGAACAAAATGAACCTTCCTATAGAGTATAAAGAAAGAACTTCCATTTTCCTACTTCATATAGAGTAGATTCATATATTTCTTACCTCAAAATTATTATGCTAAACTATCTAACTCGTGGTCCACTCAACGTTATAGTCAGTGACATATAGTAGCACCAAGGAGTTGAGTCATAGAAATATAAAAACTGTGGCCAAAGGAAGTTAAGATTGAATGATTCTTGGAGATACATACAAGAGAAGGACATGGTCTCCGAGTTTACTGATAAACACAGGAGACTACATTGCCTTTTGACCTGGTTTTCTAAATAACAGTATGAGCCATAGTCCCCAGATTTCAAATTATTACATGAAACAAATATAATGTGTTTGTTATAGGGAGAGACCTAGGAGTATTGCTTACCTGAAAAACCACTTTGTGTTGTCAACTGGACAGAGAAAGCTCCATGAATTTTAGTAAATGTTTTCATTGTATTCAAGTACCATAAATATTTATCCTGGGATAAAAGTTAATAAAAATGATTACTTGGCATGTTTGTTATCCTTCACAATGTGTGTTAAAATATGTATAAGTAAATATATATCTTTATATTTTATATGTTTATGTTAAGAATATACACACACAAAACACATCCATATTCATGCAGAGAAATGCACAGTCACACCTATTCATCTTTAGGCTTTATGACAAGCAAACAAGAAGATGACTTATCTGTGCCTTATATTTTGGTTCCATAATATTTATTAGTTGGGTCTTGACACTCTGCTCTTCAAACCACAAAAGTGGCAGACTAACATGAGAAAAACAACTACTTCTTTCCATATTCCACAGTTTTAACTGTTAGTCTCTTCTATGAATACTGGCTACCCTTTTTCCCAACTTAAGTTACTCATATTCATTTTGCCACAGCTTGAAATATAGCTCATCTAAAGGCTCAGAGTTCTAAAGACTTGTTTACAAATTATGTTGTACAATAGTTTAAAAATATACTTTTCATTAATATGGAGGTATTAATTTTAAAGACATTTAATTAATTAAAACGAACATTTGCTACTGGTGTGTGTTTGCATAATGTGTATTCTTACTAAATTAAATGGAAATTCATAAAGTTACTTATATTAAAATTGTTACTTTGAGTATTTATTTATACCACTAGGATATATAGGAATATATATGTGTTTTACATGTCTGTATTTATATATGTATACACACACACATATATACACATTTTTTTCCTGCTTGGGAATAAGATCCTGGAACACAGCAGTAAAAGAATGAATTTTTAATAACCTGGTGTTAAAATATTTTCCCAGACAAGCTATAAAACTTCATAATGGCACACAAATGCTGGCGTCACTGACTTGCATAATTTTGAGGTTTAGGACTACCTCAGAAAGGTCAACATTTAATGTTGAGTAATGTTATTCAGTGAAAAAAAGGAAAAGAACAGTTGGATCAGGTTTATGATAACTCTGTGTGTGTGTGTATAAGTCAAACCACTTAGACAAAGAACTTTATGAAAAACAAAAACCCTGAGCACTAGATTCAGACCTTCATTTGTTCATATTATATATTTTTTGATATTACAAAATATGATTAACCTCAGTAGTGATAGGGTAATGCCTTCTTGCCAGTCATATTGAATAGACTTTTATTTACATGCCTTTTTTTTTAATGAACTCCAGAATTGGTCTGCCTTTTCTTCTATTTTTCCTTTGTGCTGTCCCAGAAAGATATATTTCCCTTCTTCCTCTATCATTCTCTTCCCTCCTGCTCTCTCTCTCCCTCTTCTTTACTCCTCCCTCCCCTTCCTTACCAGGTACAAAGCTGAAAGGTAACATGACAAGCTCTCAAGTGTGTTCCCCACTCCCACTCCACAACAAACTGCAATGATATTTGGATCCATAAAATTTTTATTTTGGCTCTTTTCTTCTTTCCTTTTGGCTGGCCATGTTTTTGGCCTTGGAGGCAACTGTAGACATCACATGAACATACTATTACATGAAACCATTCTTCACAATCTGATTCCTTTCAGTTAGAAATCTATAAAGTCATAAACCAATACTATTAAGGGACCAATTTCATACTCTATAGTTAAAGGAATAACCACATAAACCTTTTAAAGAATCAACTTAAGTGGGAGTCACTTCACCCCTTTATTTGGTGTATTAAAGTGATTCTAAATTTCAAAATGAAACCTAGGATTAGATAAAGAAAATCTAGAGGGGGATGGAGCAAAGATGGTAGAGTAGAAATAGGACTTTCATGTGGCTCCAACTTCCACCTCCTATGTGTAAAAAATGACTCTAAAATTTTAGAGCTACATAACCCACAAAGTGACAGAGAGAAACAAATTTCCCACTGAAGGAAGCCCAGAAAGCTAGCAGGAAGGGTCCATTGCAGTGCACTGGGAGCCAAGCACAGTCCTGAAGTGAGCTTCGGTTTTAGCCCCAGGGTGTCCCTGACCAGCAGAGGCTGGAGCAGACTTCACAAGAGTAAATCACCAGCAACTGGAGTGGTTTCCAGACCTCTCGATCCACAAATGCCAAAGACAAAATAAAGGTCAGTGTGGAACTTTGTTGGAACAGGGGGAACATGGTCTGGCTGCTACACCTGGGCCAAAAAGCAGAGGAGATATGGTAGCTGCAGCTGTTGTTGCATGGCTGCTTCAGAGCTCCTGGACTGCAGATTGTAGGGGGACCAAGTGACCATTCAGAAGGTAACTGCTCTTGCTTTGACCTACTTGGATCCTGATCACAGTCTTGGGTGGGTGTGTGGGAGTTGTAGAGAGCGTACCCACCTAATAGCTCTAGCAGCTGCAAAAACTCCAGTGATTTGGTACATAGCTCTCTCCATTCTGGAAGCAGAGTTCTACTGTGGCAAAGAGCTCAAAATCAAGTAATTGGCTGCCAATATGAGCAAGCAACAGAAGCACAAACAGACAATAGAATCCTTTTTTGGGGACAAAAAACATCAAGGTATAGAGCAGGAGGAAGACATCAAAGTCAGAACTCCTGCATCAAAAGTCTCCAAGAAGAATATGAACTGGTAAGAGAAGTGGAGGAAAAATTGGGAAGAGAAATAAGAATGATGAAAGAAAATCATGAAAAGTGAGTCAACAGCCTGCTAAAGGAGATCCAAAAATACACAGAAGAAAATAGCACCTTAAAAATAGACTAACTCAAATGACAAAAGAGGCCCAAAAAGCCAACAAGGAGGAGAATGCCTTAAAAAGCCAAATTTGTCAGATGGAAAAGGAATTTCAAAACCCCTAAAGAGAATAACTCCTTCAAAATTAGATTGGAGCAATTGGAAGCAAATGACTTTATGAGAAATCAAGATACTATAAAATAGATCCAAACAAATGGAAAAATAGAAGTGTGAAATATCTCATTGGAAAAATCACTGACCCGGAAAATAGATCCAAGAGAGAGAATTTAAAAATTACTGGACTACCTGAAAGCCATGATCAAAAAAAGAGCCTAGACACCATCTTTCAAGAAATCATCAAGGAAAATTGTTCTGATATTCTAGAGCCAGAAGACAAAATAGAAATTGGAAGAATTCACCAGTTGCCTCTTGAAAAAGATCCCCAAAAGAAAACTGCTAGGAATATTAGAGCCAAATTCCAGAGTTCCCAGGTCAAGGAGAAAATACTGCAAGCAGTCAAGAAGAAACAATTTGAGTATTGTGGAAACACAATCAAGATAACACAAGACCTAGCAGCTTCTACATTAAGGGATAGCAGGGCTTGGAATATAATATTCCCGAGATCAAAGAAGCTAGGACTAAAACCAAGAATCACCTACCCAGCAAAACTGAGTTTAATGCTACAGGGAAAAATATGGTTATTCAATGAAATAAAGGACTTTCAAGCATTCTTGATAAAAAAAAAATAACCTGAGCTGAACAGAAAATTTGACTTTCAAATGCAAGAAGGAAGAGAAGCACGAGAAGGTAAACAGGAAAAAGAAATCATAAGCAACTTATTAAAGTTGAACTGTTTACATTCCTACATGGAAAAACAATCATTGTAACTCATAAGCCTTTTCTCAATATGAGAATAGCTGAAGGGAATATATGTATACATATATGTATATATACATGTATATATGAGTGTGGGCATTTGTATGTTCAGGAATACATAGAGGGCACAGAATCAGTTGAATATGAAGAGATGATATCTAAAAAATAAAATTAAGAGGTGAGAGGAATTTATTGGGAGAAGAAGAAAGGGAGTGATAGATCAGGGTAAATTATCTCATGTAAAAGAGGCAAGAGAAAACTGTTTCAATGGAGGGGAAGAGCAGAAAGGTGAAAGGGAATGGGACAACCTGATTCTCATTGAATTTGGTATAAGGAGAGAATAACATACATGCTCAATTATGTATCTTACCCTACAGGAAAATAGGGGGGTAGAGGATGAGAGGGGAGAGGACAGAAGGGAGGGCAGATTGGGGGAGAGGGTAGTTAGAAGCAAACATTTTTGAAAACGTATAGGGTCAAAGGAGAAAATAGAATAAGCGGGGGGGTAGGATAGGATGGAGGGAAATATAGTCTTTCACAATATAACTACTATGGAAGTGATCTGGGTAACTTCACATGTACAATCTATATTGAATTGCTTTTCTTCCCAGTGGGGGTGGGTGAGGAAGGAAGAAGGGAAAAAAATCTAGAACTCAAACATTTAGGTACTGGGGTATAGAAACCCATCTTTCCCTACTAGAAAGTTAGTGGGGGGGTGAAGGGGAAGGATACAAGAGAACAGATTGGGGGAAGGGGTATTCAGGAGGCTTGTTATTTGGGGTGGGGGTAGGGGAAAGACAGGGAGAGAAAAAATGTAACTCAAAATCTTATGGAAATGAATGTTGCAAACTAAAAATAAATAATTTTTTTAAAAAGAAAGAAAATCTGCAGTCTTTCTCCTAAATGAAAACCCTATTGCCATACAATATTAAATCCAATTTCTAGCTCAGGAAGCTTCAAAAGAAAGCCAACCTGTTCTCCCAAATGTGCCAAGCAAAACTCCAAGTTGTCTTAAATTCTTCCATTGGTCCAATACACTAAAATTGCTGGAATCTTTTTGATCTTCTGGTTTTATTATTGCAATCCATGATTTGAGGATATATCCTTGGAAACCAAACAACAGGTTTTAAAAAGTGTATGGGTGGTGGCACCTAGTCATTTGTATTGACAATAAGCAGTATTTGCTAGTTATGTGTTCATGTTTTCATTTTCTTTGTAGATTTGAAAAGTGGATTTCCATCTACTGGCCTTATTCTAAGAGTCCAATAGTTTATATATCTCAGAAGACTTTGGTATTGTTATCTTTCCAGATTGCTATAGGTTCTGTTGAAATCAAGCTTGCTGTCATTAGATCTATTTATCAGGCAAGTAGAAGTTGGGCAATTTCCATCCATTTTAACTTCATATTTGCTTTGATTTTATAAAATCCAATTGTCAGTATCTGAAGGACTAATAGAAGATGTGTTTCTATTACACTTTAAAAATCATTGGACACAAAGTCCCAATCCATTTATTACTTATTTATTTTTACTTTTTTCCAATTAATAATAACAGCATTTGGTCAAATTTATTAGCTTTTCCTAGCCACAGTTTCATTATCTGTGAAATGAGGGAAATAATACTATATCACCAACAGTGTAGGTATGAACAAAATCCTTGATAAACTGGAAAGTACTTTCTAAATGAAAACTATTGCTACTAAGACACAGTGAAGAGTTTACATCTGTGGAATGCAAAGCTGGAAAGTAACATATCAAGCTTTCAAATGTGTTCTCCACTCCCACTCCCACACTCTCCCAACAACTAGCAACAACATTTGGGTTCATAAGTTTTGTTCTGGCCCTTCAAGTCTGTTCACTAGAACTATGCAACTACTTTTTAGGTATCACCTATGTCAAAAACTGCACGGCTTTTGTTTTTTTTGAAAAATCATCTTTTGAACAGATATATTGGTGTCTCCTAGACCAGTCTTCAGATAAAGTTTTTGGGGATTGGAGGAAGGTCGTGAATAGGGGAATGGATATCCTCCGAGACTCAAATGAACTTCTTCCTCACCTCTTCCCACATTGAAACATTGTCTTTCTTGCTCAAGCACCATAGTCTTCACTGTCTTTCTTGAACCCCTGAAACACCAATGCCCTCCCTCCCAAATTACTTTATATTTAATTGCTTTATGTTTATTTACATTAATTCTATTTGTATTTATTCTGTGTAGAATGAATATGTGTACATGTGTTACATTAAACAGAAACAACAATAATAGCATTTACATATAGCTTTAAGACTTGCAAAGCACTGTATATTCATTCAATTCATTGAATTGATATTTAATAATACAATAGGTGATATTCATACATATACATAGACCTATAGTACATACATGTGTATGTATGCACACATATATGTATGTATATATAGATCTTACCTGATTCTTTTAACAATGTGGGGCAGGTGCTATTATTACCCCTATCTTACATATGAGAAATTTAAGCTTAGAGAGGTCAAATAACAACTCCCAGTTTAACACACCCAAATAAGTAATGAGTCAATATTTGAACTTGGGGCTTCCTAGCTCAGGTCCAGCATTGTATCTACTGAATTTTAATTGTAGAGTAGGGATTGTCTCATTTGATATGTCTTTATGCCTGATATTTAGCACAGGGTCTGGCACAGAGCAGACCTTTAATAAATACTTGTTAATACAACTGATTAAGACATTAGGCATGAGGTCCGCCACAGCACCACAGCTTCATTTTGTATTCATAAATTGAGCATGTGGGTATTGATGGCAAGTTGTTTATGCTTCATTAATCTGTTGATGTGGTTAATGATAGAAGGAAGAGGATATAACAAGGAAATGCTCTTGGAAAATGTGAGTGCAGCCAAAGATAATTTTGTTGGATGACTGGAACTTGTATGGAATAATAGTTTTCAAAAGCAACTAGTTAATTGTTACATGTACCTCAGTCAATTTTCTAAGACAGTGCTTAGTCATGTTAAATCTCTAAGAATCAAAAAGTTGATATTTAATTGAATAAATCATTTTCACTGACATATTATAAATGAAACATTTTTATATTGTTGCTCTGTTCATAAATTTTTTTGTCAATACTTTAGCATTACGTACTCAGATATTAAGCATGTAATTCGATATGTTCATCAGCTGTGAGAGTGGCCTGGGATTGGAGAAGCTGTAGTGATATGGTGCTCCTGGAAAAAAATAATATGAATAATAACTCATCACATACAAACACACGTCTTTGTATGTACATAGCTTTAAAATTTACAGCATATTTTATATTAATTATCTCATTTGATCTTCACAACAACTCTGTGAGGTAGATTATAAGACTATCCCCAGCTTTAACTGTTGGGTCATTTTGTTGAATGGCCAAAAGATTTGGTCTATCAGAAAGCATTTATTAGCATATTATTAATATTTATTATTTTCATACGAATCAGGTTCTGTATTAAGTACTAGAAATTTGAAGGAAAAAACTCAAACAACCTTTAATCTCAATAAGTTTACCTGGTATTAGAAAGACAATATGAGAGGTAAATTCAGAGTAGTTGGAAGGTAACCTCAGAGGTGGAAGTAGCACTTGGAAAAGGGAAGAGAGGAGGGACTAGGAAAGGACACTGAAAAGAGGTCGTTTTTGAGCTTAGTTTTAAAAGACAAGGGATTCTAAGAGTTAAAGGAGAAGAAGATCATTCCAGGCATGGGTAGTGGTGTGTGTGTTTGTACATTAACACAACCAATAAAGAAATTTATTTTTCATGACTATTTATTATAAGGAATTTGTTTTTTTTCTTTTTCTCCCAATGGATTGAGGTGTGAAAAGGGGAGAAAACAGATTTTTTTAATGAAAAAATTAACATTGATCCATAGAAACATACATATACACATACATACATACAGTAGAGATAAGAAATGGAACGTAATGTGTTATCAACAAGTAAGCTAATACAACTGAATTGTCAGTGTATTGAGGGGAGTAGAATATAAGAAGATTTGGACAGTAGGACAGGTCCTGATTGTAAAGAGTTTTTAAAACAAAGTGTTTTATCTTATTCTGGAGGTAATAGAAAGCTACTGGAGTTAATTGAAAAGAGAGGGGGCTGTGGCAACATGGTCAAATCAATGCTTTCAGAAAATCACCTTGGAAATTGAGTGGTGAATAGATTGCAGTGAAGTAAGACTTGAGGAAGTAAGACCAGTTGTTTCAATAGCCCAGGTGAAAAGTGGTGAGAACCTGAACTACAGTGCTATTTGTATGAGTAGAGAGAAGGGATATATGTGTAGAGAAAGAAATTATTAGAATGGAAAAGAAATGAAAACATAAACTAAGGTGCTTAATGCATCTTTGTTGACCAAATGGCTGATCTAACCCTATGAATGTCACTGGAAATGGCTATCTCTGTAATTATACAATTTGGAGGCTGATGCATAGCAATGGCATAAGTTATAATCCTAAATAAAAATGGCATTCCCCCCCAAAACATGTCCCCAAATAAGACTTCTAAACTGATTTTCCACTTTTAGTATCCATTAAAATATACTAAATCAGTCTTTTTATAACTCTCACTATTCTCTGAAACATTTCCACATCAGTAGGATGATGTATTTCAGGTTGAGGCTTCCTACATTCCTTCAGTTTAGTAAGCATATGTTAGAAGGTAGGTATCTATTATGAGCAAGGCATTATGTATACTGTGGAAGTATTTGAACCCAAGTCTTTTAAGAACTTTTCATTGTACCAAACATTAAAATTAGAAGGAGAAATTAATAGGTCTAAGTAAGAAGAGATGGGCATTTGAGTTAAAATATTTATCAGTAAAATTGGAAAGGATGGATGGTACAAATTCAAGAGAATTTGCACATGCATGCACACACACAAAACATGTACAATTTATTTTAAAAATTATAAAAATATTTCTTAAAATTTAAAGATTTTTCTAGAAGATATCAAGGCAACTGTTCAAAAGATGAAAGAAAGAAAGAATATGGCTAATTGGTTTTTGGCTTTGGCAGGCGAAGGATCAAGGGAGGACTTTTATAAGAGGTAGTGCTGGAGCTGAGCTTTTTTTTTTGGAGGGTAATTGGGGTTAAGTGACTTGCCCAAAGTCACACGGCTAGGTTTTGTGTTAAGTGTCTGAGGCCAGATTTGAACTCAGGTCCTCTTGACTCCAAGGCCTGTGCTCTATTCACTGCACCACCTAGCCACCCTGAGGAGCTGAGCTTTTAAAGAAACTGCATTCTAAGAGCTTGAAATGAGGAAGGAGAACCTTGCAGGCTTGGAGAATGAGGCAAAGGCAGGGAGATGAGAAATTAAGTATTGCAAATAAGGAACAAGAAGGTCAATTTAACCTGAGAAAATAAAGCATAATAAACTTGAAAATATAAATTGGGGCTAGATTACAAAACATTTTAAATGTCAAACTTACATGCTTACATTTGATCTTGGAAGGAACTGGGAGCTGCTAGAAATTATTGATAAAGGGAGTTATAGGATCAGAGATGAGAACTGTGCCTTAAGTAGATCATTTCAGCAGATGTGCTGATGATGGAATGAAAAGAAGGCAGATATGTGAAGGGAAGTCCCATTGGAAGGCTGTTGAAAGAGTCCAACCAAGAAATTATGAAGTTATTAAATATATGTGATAATGAAAGTAGAAGGCAGACAGATGTGACAGATGTGGAAGCAAAATCACAAAAAATGGCAACTGATTAGATCTGTGTGTTGAGGGAGAGTGGGGAGTTGAGGTTGATTCTGAAGTTGAAAATTTAAGTGCATAGAATAATGCTGGCATTTTAGACAGAAATAGGAAAGTTAGGTAGAATATGCAGTTTGGAGAAAAGATAATGGGTTGTATTTTGAGTTGAGGTGTTTTTCAAGCATGTAGTTTGAAATGTCCATTAGGTAGCTGGTCATATGATACTGTACCTCAAGAGAATATGGATGAATGTACAGAGCTAGAGAGTCATCTGTATAATAATGATAATGAAATGCACTTAAGCCAGTAAGGTCACTAAAGTCGGTATGGAAAGGCAACAGATGCATGTGTCAATAAAAGTAGGGAATTAAGAGGTAAATAGTTTCTGAGGTTAAAACTCAACTCCGTGGAATTGAATGAATATGAAGTGGCAATAGGGTATCCCAGTAGAGCTATCCAGCAGGTAATTGGAAATGTCCATTTCAGTTGGAAATATAGACTAGAACTTTTTGGGAAATCCAGATTTAAGGAGGATTCTCTGGCAAAGGAAAGAAAAACTGAGTGGTCAGAGAGTCAGAGTGCAGTATCATTGTCTGCAAGGGACCAGACGGGATAAAAAAAGCAAAGGGTGGTCATCAGTGTCAGTTGTTTACAAGAGAACTCAATGAAGATGGGTACAGAAACACTTCCATTGTTCTTAGCAAGAAGATCATCTGTTACCTTGGCGGGGAGGTGGGGAGTCTTTTTCAGTGGTGGTGGGGATGGAAGCCAGATTACACAAGTTTTCATGGGCTTTGGGAAAGTAGATATTACTATTCCTAGAAGTATGATACTGTAAGAAAAACTTGGGATAAAAAGCAACAAGTCATCAGGTTTGGATTCATGAGACAAATGTTTAAATCTTTCATTCCAGATGTCTTTCCCCCCTTTTTATGCTAGCTATCTTCCCAGGACAGGGCACATGCACAGATAAAACAGGGAGGGAACCTGACTCACTGATAAGCTATCAGGAAGCTTTTGGTCTGGAAAATCCCTCAGAGGGAGGCACCAAGCCAAGGTGGAAACATGGAAGGTAAAAGCAACATGCTGTTTGGGGAGTGAAGGTGCTGCCACTCACACCTGTGTTCATTATCTTATTCGCTGCCAAAACATTAGTACACTGCTGATGTATGTTGAATGATAGCCAGAGAATTGCAGAATAACCTTAGACTTCCTAGGTGTCTGGTAGAAAATTAGGTGTGCTGTGAGAAACATGCTTCTTTCAAGTCTTGGAGCTTGTCTTAGGCAGTAGGTTAAAGCCAGCTCACTGTATACCTTTCCAGATAGGAGATAAGTTATCTCCATCAGCTGAGAAAAATATTCAAATAAAACACACTGATTACTGAAATTGGAATTCTTGAGAAATTAGAAGATTTTTTAAGATGCAGCATGGTACTGGATAGAGCACTAAACTTGGAGTCAGGAATAACCTTTGCCTCAGATTCTTACCTACTGTGTCCCTGGACAAGTCACTTAACTGATCTTGATCTCCTAATCCTTGTCTGTAAAAAGAAGGAGTAGGACCCAGTGTTCTCTACAATCCCTTCTATCTCTAAATTTGTGTTGCTGCATGATGCTATGATGAATTCTCATGTAAAAAGCAATATCAGTGTTTTAGATTCCTGATTTATTTGAGAGATTTTGAGATTCTCTTTCACTTGTCTTCACTGAAATCTCCATTAAAATTAGTAAACATCATTTTCCATTATTCACACAGTTCTGTCACTTATTAACTCTGTGACTTCAAATTACTGGACCTTTCAGTGTAAAATGGATTGGAGGGGTCAGGGGGAAAAGTATGATGTAGTGGATGGGGCACTGGACTACAGTCAGGGATAACTACATTCAAGTCCTATCTCAGCTACTGATTGTGGGATCCTAAGCAAGTAATTTAACCTCACTCTGTCTCAGTTTCCCAATATGTAAAACAAAAGGCTTAGTCTCTAAGGTTACTTTCAGCTCTGTGAGCCAGAGGAGCTCTAAGGTCCTTTACTATTGGAAATCTTTGTCACTGGAATCACATGGGAAAATCCCCAAATCATTTTTTTTTTAAAACATAGGCCTATGAACTGCCACCAAAAGTAGATGGCTTTTGATATAACCAATCCAAATTTAATGAACTCATTTGCAGTTTACTGAACTATTATCCCTTTAGAGTAGCCATTTCTTTGTTTTTATCATTTATGGAAAGACTAATTGGAAAGAAGTAATTGGGAAAAACCACCAAAATTAAAAAAAACATATAAAAATATTAAACAATAATTCTAACTTCTATAGATATACAAATTGGAGACGTATCTTCAAATCTTTAATAAAAGAAAAATAACAGAAAATGGATAGCATTTTTTGTAATCATCAAGTGATGATAGTAGTGTTCCTTTGTGATAAACATATGTGCATATTCTATTTGCTATCACTGATCCTATTTTGAACATTATCTCATGTAAAAAGATATAATAAGGGAAATGCCCTGCAGAGTTAGACCATCCATCAAAAGTAGCATGTTTCTGGACTTTGCTAAAGTCTGTCCCACATACACATTTTTTTTATTTGTACTTTATAATTCACATGAGGGAAAGAAATATCCTACAGAATGATTTTAAAACTTGGAAGCATTTAGATCCTGTCTTTACTACTAAAATTGTATATATTCTTTAGACGAGCTTTCCCTCTCTTATATCATTCTATCTCTTTTCAAACATGAATCTTCCTGTTTTCTTCTTACTGAAAGAATTTTCCCCTGTTAAAAGAATGTTGATCAAAAATACAAACCTCCTTCATTATACCATTGCATAAAATATTTATATTCATGTGTGCATTTATGTAGATGTATCTGTTTATGACCATTTGTGTTATAATCTGTGTTCAGATCTGCTGCATATCTAACTTTTTCTCCTATCACACTTCAACTCCTGGGATTCAAAGCCCACTAAAATATGATTCCAGCCTAGTTTTCTATGCTTATCTCCTTCTACTTCCCCACGTATGATGAATGATGCAGTTAAACTAGACTGCTCTATCTCACAGTGATGGAATCTGAAAGAGGAGAGAGTATTCCACAACAGGACATAGTCAATAGTGTCAAAAGCTGAAGTCTAGAGAGATGGAGATTAAAAGACCATTGGATGGAGACAGTAGTTAAAAGATCATTGCTAATGATTTTGAGAGGTGTGATAGGAGGGATCATAATGGAATGCCTGAATTTTTCCAGTAAAGAAGGAAGCAGGATGGTTGTTGTTCAGTTATTCAGTCATGTAAAACTCTTTTCAACCCAATTAACCATAGAATACTAATACTGTCCATGGGGTTTTCTTGGCAAAGATATTGGATTGGTTTACCATTTCCTTTTCCAGTGGATTAAGGCAAATAGAGGTTAACTGACCTGCCCAGGGTCAGACAGCTAATGAGTGGCTGAGGCCATATTTGAATTCCAGTCTTCCTGACTCCAGGCCTAAAAAAGCGAGTATACTTTCTGACAAAAAGATGGAGACCTTAGTGGTGGTGTTGGTGGTGGTCGTGGTGGTATGAGTTTTGCCCCATAAAAACTGTTTTTAATAACATTTCTCAAAGAAATTTTCATCATAATTTAAGCTCTGAATTTTTATAGTTTTTCACAAAAGAATGAGAAAAGTATTTCATAGTGGCAATGTATGCAAGTTATGTTTAATATGTTTCCACATATTTGCAGAGTGGAACTACCATAAAGAAAAATTCCCAAAACACTCTTCTACATTTCTTCACTTACTATATTATGTCACTGTAATTTACGTGGATGCTTTGTCTACTTATCAAAACAAAAAGTCTAAAGTAAATAACTCAATCCCTTAATTTTGGGGGGAGTGGAGAGTGTCTATGCTACCAAAATGGATTTAATTCCCTTTTCTTGGCCTCATTGTACTGACTTAAACAATGATAGTGGACATCATATAGGCATAATTTAAAAACCTCTTTTGTAGATGTTTTATTTGGATTTGGTTTGGACCTGGGATTTCATTAGTGTGGATGATTCCCAGTGTGGAAAACTCCATACACCAATGCAGATTAACAACTCTGTAACTTTAGAGAGGTTCAGGAGATACTTGATATATTTAATGACATGACCTTGGTCACACAGTGAGTACATGTCAGAAGCAGGGTATGACTGTAGATCTTCCTGATTCATCTGTTGGTCCTCTGACAATACTGTCTCTTTATAGAGTAAGGATAGTCAGTCAGTCATCAAGAATTTATTAAGTGTTTACTATGTGGCAAGCACTGCATTAGGCACTGATAATAGAAAGGCAAAAACTATTCATGCCCCCAAAGGAGTTCACATTCTAATGTGAAACTATAATAAAGAAAAATTCCCAGAGCACTCTTCTACATTTCTTCACTTATTGTACTATGTCACTGTAACTTATGTGGATGCTTTGTCTACATATCAAAACCAAAAGTCCAAAGTAAATAACTCAATCCCTTAATTTTAGCATCATACAAGGGATTAAACCTATAATTTTATTGATAAAAAGAACTCCCAAGGAAGGAAATTCTCCTTACCAATTCAAGTTGGCATCTTATATATCTTGGAATCTTAAAGATTTTCCTAGAGCCCTGAGAAGTCTCAAGTGTCTTGCCCAGGGACAAATACCCAGTATGTTTTAGAGGCAGAATTTTAACCCAAAACTTTCTCTACTCTGCTGGTTCTCCCTCTATGATGCAAAACTGAACCTAAAGTTTGCAGTAGGAGTGTTAACATGTGATATGGAGAACTCTATTGTTGATGTCTTAACTGACCTGTAATAGCAATGAAGCTTGTCCACAGAATATCTTCATAACTATTTTAAAATAATACTTCAACCTATCTCTCTAGACATATTAATTTTTACAGGAATAGAAAAATACACTTTAAAATATTACACCACCAGTATTCCTTACAATGTTACACTTGTCAGTCCTTTTAGAAGAGTGAATTCAGTAGGAAATCCTTCACATTTTTCTATTCGTTGACTAAATGATACTTTCTTAGAATCTAGATTTTTGGTTTGTTAAATTGTGAACACCAATGTGTAAATAATGATCACTTTCATATTTGTTTGTCAGCCAAATATGGCATTTGCTTTGTTTCAACCATGTGTTCTCTCCTTTATCCTGTATAACAAGCTTGTTTTTGTATTGGATCTGGCAGATAACTAAGAAAATCTGAATTCCAGAGCAGATTCAGAACTTACATTACACCCATGACCAATGTCAAGTCTGAATTCTACCTAATAGATATATTGAGTAACCTCATGCTAATCTCCTCTATACGCCAGAGAGGACTACACGCATGAACTAGGTCAGATTAGTATCCCTCATAGATTGCTCATCCCCCAGAGTTTTCTTTTGCAAGCAGCCACCCAATGGATTAACCCTACCTTCCCAAATCAGGGTTGCCTGGTGCAATAAGATATGAAATCTGTACACACACCCTGTAATTTAAAAATCCTTGACTCATGGTGCCAGGAATGTTACTGGGCTTAACCACTACACTGGTAAACACTTGTTCCCCAGATAATTTTATGTATTTACATATTTTAATGTTGTGTTGATTTACCAACTCTTCAAAATTCTTAGAAAAAAAGTAATGCATAATTAAAAACTTTAGAACAAGTTATTGTAAACCACATCAAGAACCCCTAACATAACTACTCTCTGGAAGAGAATAAACAGACTTATGCATGGGCTTAAAGTCATATTTATGAGGAGAAAAAAGTATTTGATGTAAATATTTTTTATTGTACAGATGTTGTGCTATAACAAAAAGAAATGCATGGGATATTGCATTTTTTTTTGTTATAAAACCAAAGAAATTAAAAGTAAGAATAAAAACAAAATGATCCTTAGCCTGTGTTGCATAAATCCAAACTGATAATAATCATCCATGATGCGTGACTAAGGCCCACATCTGTCCATATGATTTACAGCAGAATACAATCAGAGAGTAAACTATTTTTTGTGAACTGCAGTTCATTGTAAGAGGATCTCTTGTTTAGAAGGTGGTATGAACATGGACATTTTCCATTTTTTAACTTTTACATTCATGTTTTCTTGTTTGTTTCTTTGAGAGTTTTTTCTTATCTGCTTTCAAAATTCACTCCCTTGCAATTATAAGAATTTCTCAAGATATTTTACTTTAACTTAAAAAGGATATTCCTCAAATGGTCTACTTTAGTTGAAAGCGTCTGTCATGCTCGGTATGCTCATACACTACAGTGATGAGTTCCAAAGGATCGTAGAGAAAGAGCTATTCTTGACAAAAGCGACTTTTAGCAGGAAACACTTAATGGTACAATTGTAGTGAATTTTAATTTTAAGAAAAGGGAATGAACTAAAAGCCACAGAGAATAAATTTCTTGATTGACATCCATGTTCCAACACAGAAGCAACAGTATTAACTTGTTCAATATTGCTCTATTGGAATCTTAATCTTTGGGGAGCATTTGTATGAAAAAAAAACCAAGCATGGATGGCAAGGTCTTAATAATAGGAATGAAACAAGTAAAAACTGTGAAGCTGGAAGCAACTTCTGAAGTCATTTAGTCCTAAACCTTCCACTTAAAGTGAGGAAACAAGACTTGTAGAGGCTAAGGTACTTTCCCAGTCTCATACTCCTGTATGACTAGTAAGTGCCATGGAAGGATTTGAATCAATATCTTCTGACTTTAAATCCTGTACTTTCCTTCGACTTGTCACTTCTCCATTTTTCTATTCCACAATGATATGTTTGTTATAAATTATTATAAATATATTTATCATAAACCTTATTCATACTGAAATCTCCATTTCTTAAAGGTGCTGCCCTGATAACTATAGAGCATTGTGGGGTATTTCCTTACTTAATGAATACTGGGTAGGGGAAAGGGTGGAGGATGGAAAATCTTGGGCCCTTACTTTGAACAGGAAACCCTAGCATCAGTAGAGTCTAGACAGCAAATGTGTTTTAATCTCCTTTATCTTTCGAGCCCTGATGTTCCACATGTCACCATCATGTGTCTGTACACACGAAATTTTGTTATTTAAAAAAAATTTTTTTAATGAAAATCAGAGTACATGGTGGAGATAGTAGTTGTGTGCTAAGGTCACTTGCAGATTTTAGGGATATCATCCCTGAAGAGAACATGACACCTATGTTCCCTAGATATTCCCTTTCTTCTTCCATTTCCCTAAGCTAATAAGATTGGATTTTCCTTGACTCTTTTCTCTCATTCCTTCTTCATAGCCAATTACTTAGTCAAGCCTGTCACTTCCACTTTTTTAATACCTCCACTCACATTTCCATCACCTTGTTTCAGGCCACATCACCTCTCACCTGGGCCATCAGAACACGTTTCTTATCAATCTCCCTACTTCCAGACACCATCTACAATCCATCTTTCACAAACACTTTTTCCTCAAAGAAAGCCCTAGCCCAGGCATTTGAGCACAGCACTCTGAATGAGACCTAAACTATATTAAAATGTAATTGGAAATTATTTAACAACATAAATAGAAATACAACAAAATGTAGATAACATCAACATGTGTTTTTCTAAATCAGTATATGGCTGTAAGGAATCTTACATATGGTCTAGTGGCCCTGTTTCTATTTGAGTTTGATGCCTTTTTGCTACATGGTTGCCCAAATTTTCCTAAGGCATAGAACTAACTATGTTACTTCTGTACTAAAAAATTTGGATTCCCTATTGACTCTGGGATAAAATTGAGCTCCCTTGCTCTGTCATTCAAGGCCTTTCTTCATCTCTTTCCAGTTTCCCTTTCTTTATTTCATATAATTCTCTTGATTACTAACTTCCAGTCAAACAGGGATACTTCCCTGAATCCAGTGTCTTCTACTTTATAGTTACATAAGCTATGTACTGAATGTGCTTCCTTGTCAACTATCTTTTCAAGTAGTACATGATATAGAATACTATCTTATAATATATAACTTAGCATAACACTATATATTCCTTCCAGATTGAGCTCAGGTACTACATACTCTATGAAGTCTTCCCAGATTCTGTCTCATTTCCATCCTTTCCAGATGTCAGTGTTCTTTCCTCATTCCTTAAAATATTAACTTATTGGGGCAGCTAGGTGGTGCAGTGAGTAGAGCACCAGCCCTGGAGTCAGGAGGACCTGGGTTCAAATCCAGCCTCCCACACTTAACACTTACTAGCTGTGTGACCTTGGGCAAGTCACTTAACCCCAATTGCCCTACCTCCCCCCCTCCAAAAAACAAAAACAAAAATTAACTTATTTGCCTGCATTTTATATACCTTTAATAGACTGTAAACCCATTGAACACATTTTTGGTTTTTTTTTTAAACAGCCATAGCACCTTGCACAAGCCTTTGCACAAAGTAGAAACCTAATAAACATTTATTCAGCTGGATTGCTTTACTGATTTTCACATAAGGTGAAAGCTATTATTCTTGAAACTACTGTTTGCAAAACTCTTTCTATTGAATTACTAGGGTGTAGTTCAGGAGGCAGATAATTTTTAATATTCTTATTTAACAATTTAAAGAACTAAAGCTTAAATTTGAAATATTATATTTTTTGAAATTTATAATTTCATTAGAAATTATTAATAACTAAGGCTACCATAAAATCATAAATGACTATATGGTTAAATATGAACTTAACCCAATAGAAAGAATTCTGACTTTGGAATCAAAGATCTTGTATTCAGATCTCAGTTCTCTCACTTCCTACCTGTATGACCTTAGACAGTTAAATAATCTAAGCTATCTAGGACTTCAAATTCCTTGGCAGTAAAATGAAGGAGCTGGATTAAATGAACTCTGAGGTCCTTTCTAGCTCTACATTTGTAATTCTCTAGTTGACAAAAGGATTAGAGTACTCTGAAGGCTTAGAGTCTAACTCATGGGAGGGAATATGAACATCATGTATCCTATAAGACATCAAAAATTCACATTAATCCATTCTTCCCCTGCCTTCCATTCCTATCCTATTTTAATCAATCAAATCCACTAATACTTATTAAGCTTCTACTCTATCCTAAGCTTTGGATACTCAATGACAAAAGTAAAAGAGACCCTGTCCTAACAAATTTTGATTCTATAAGAAGACATGCACACACATTAGCAAATAGGTACAGAATGGACACAAGGTGATAAATTTTTCTGAATGATAAAAGGCAGTAGCTCTAGTGGGGTAGGGATAAGGAATCTTGAGTGGTTTATTGTAGCATGAATACATTAAGCTGAGTCATTATATACAATTAGTATTTTAAGGGGTGGCGATAAAGGAATGCATTCTAGGCATGGGAAGACAACCAGTTAAAAGGCACCAAGATGGGAGATGGAGTGCTATGTATAAAAAAAAAAAATCAAAAATTTAGGGTAGACCTATAGAGTACATGAAAATAAAAAACAAAGGTCAAGAGATATGACTTGTAAAGTAGTTCCTTAAATCTATGTTTTCTTATATTTCTCTTCCTCTATAGGATAAACTATATGGATTTCTAACGTACTGGTTTTATAAGGTGGAACTATATTGTTTCTTCTATTGGATTTTCCACAAAACTTTTAAAAGAGGAAGCTGGACATTTTTCACATAGATTCAATGTTAGGGTATTCTGAGGTAGCTGCATTTTTTTTGACCTAAGAATCATTCTGCAAAAGAGAATATTTATTCAAGTTAAATAATTTATTGTCAAGTCAGTGACCATAATAGGTGATGAAATGTGTTGAGACAAGGAAATAGTCAAGTACAGATACTATGAAAAAAATATTGTGAAATTCAGACTAGGAAGATGTCAGGAGATACAAAGAATGTACATATGTACATACAGATTGTGTGTGTGTGCATGTGTGTGTAAACAGGAAAAATCTTTTCTTTATTTAAGCTGTTCAAATTCAGATAAAAGGAAAATTACAAATATCATTAAGGAAGTATTAAAACTATGGGAGGAAAACTCTTATCATAAAACTTAAATTTTAAAAACTAAGAATTAATTTATCATTCATCATATTCAAAAATTAGAATAAAAAACTCAAACTAATTCAAAGATATGTTGTCATTGAAATATGCAATACTATTATAAGACCACTTACTTTTTCATTTTGACTTTTTCTGTGTACAAACCTTATATATCTAGGAACTCAAGGAATGAGATGATAAATTAAACTGAGAAAACAAATGGCAATTCTTTCTCACCTTTATTGTTTTTGCATCTACCATCAGATTGACCCAATTTCCTCCCATGGGAAGCTGAATATAACTTTGCTCAAGTTATGTGAGTCCCTCAAGGCTACATGTGACTTGCTACTTCAGGACAAATGTAGCCTGAGGGCTAGACAGAGTTTTTAAGGGGTTCCAGAAGCTGCATCTATCATTAATATGGAGAAGTAGCCTATTAAGGTGCTGGCTATCAGCTAATAGTACAACTTCCTAAAAGTGAGCAAAATGTCACTGGGTTCCATTAGAAGAAATGCATCATGAGCACACTAGTTTCTGTAGGGCATACCACATAGGAAAGAGCTTTGCCTCACTACACTTTGTGAAAATGAGAGACATTTTAAAGAATTCTGGCAATTTGCAGATATTGCAAAGTTTGATCTCTTTTCTTGTGGATTTGCCCCCTGTGCCTCTTTGCTATATTTTTCCCAGATCTGGTCTTGGAGTCTTCTGCTATTACAACCTATTTTTTTAAAAGGCTAAGATTTTGGGAAAATGAAAATTGATTTTTCATAGATTTAAAAGATTAATGAGGAATAGTACAGGTGACTGGTAACTTTCTTTGTCTGATGTTTGGAAATAGTCTTTTTACTGCATAGGTTTTACTATCTATTTTCTTCCAGTAATGCCTGAAGTTCAGGTAAAAAACATTTTGGGGTACAAAAAAATTAGAGTTTTATATGTATTGTAACTTCAGTACCTAGTAATTTATCAACTAATTTTGATACCTAAGTTTGTCCCTCTGTAAAATTGGTCATAGCCTAAGTATGATGATTCTAGGTATATTCTCTTATCATTAGTTGGGAAAGTAAACTACAGGCACATATGGAAGATTTTCTTTATCTTTATATATTGTTTGTGTGTCTACACTTTAATTCAAAAGGGCTTTAATTGAAAAAGAATGCTATAACATCTCCTAAATTATGCCATTATGTTCTTACTTCCGTGCCTAAGGTAAAGAACAATATTTATGAAATATGAGTATCCTTTCAAATTATAACAAATTCTAACCTCCTTGTCTCAAAATTTTATGAAAATAATATTGGAAAATGTTATCAATGGAAATATCAGATGCCGGAAAGACTTTTGTAAGACTTTTATATCATAAAGTGGAAAAATGCAAGCTATAATTTTTTTAAATAGGCATATAACATAGAAAAAAATTAATGATGGAAAAAAATAACCAAAGTTAGCAATTGTTAAATTGGTTAAAGTAGGTATATTTTAATGTATTTTGACATGGGTGACGAATGGTTTTTAGGAAAGTTAAAAGAAATCCTTTAACAATAATTTCTAAGTAGGAAAAGATGCTGTTCAAATGAGATTAGTAAAAATTCATTGGTTTGAATTACAATAAGAAGGATTTATATTCAAAATTGTATACAAGTTCCTGAATTCATCTGGGCTTGTCCAAAAATAAAACATTTGGTCAAATCATTCAGTTGGAACGAGCAATAACCTCCTGATTACTGAGGTTTGAATGTTTTTTTTTGTTTCATTTTTCAGCTGGTTATTTTGAATATGCATCCTCCTTTTCTACATGATATTCCACATAAAAGTGATTTAATGTAAAAATCTCTGCTTTTGGAATCAGTATATCAGGATTGTAATCTTGGCTTTACTACTAAATGACTATGTAATGCTAGGAAACTAGAAATGTCTTCTCTCTAGACTTAGTTTTCTTCTGCAAAATGAGAGGGTATGAATGTGATTAATTTCAGTTCAATTTAACAAACATTTATTAAGTACCTACCATTGTCAGTATATTATGTTAGGAGCTTGAAAAAGACGTCTCAGATCTGAGGGAATTTATGTTTTACTGAAAAAATCCAACATTCATAGTTATAAATTAATAACAACTATGTACAAAAGAATACAAAATC
The DNA here is from genome assembly GCF_028583685.1 of Petaurus breviceps papuanus. NCBI lineage: Eukaryota > Metazoa > Chordata > Mammalia > Diprotodontia > Petauridae > Petaurus > Petaurus breviceps. The sequence continues at coordinate 11,617,056 of NW_027186540.1, forward strand.
ATTTTGAGAAGGATAGAGAGATCATTGAAGTCTTCAGGTAGGAGATACTATCTCAGCTATGCTTTGAAGGAAGTTGTGTACTCTTTGAGGCAGATTAAGGAGCTGTTACTTTCCAGAAATGATCTATTAGAAGATGATATATCCTTTATGGGAAAGAGAAATTAGATCAGCGTGTATCAGGAATTGATCCCTTTTGAGAATGAAGGACAAACAACAACTGGATGGGACAATGTGTGAAGTGGATGAATGTGAAATAAAGTTAGAGGAGCAATAGGTGAAAAACATATTATATCGAGTTTCAAAACCGAAAATGTTGAATTTTATCCAGACACATAGTCTTCCACTGAATTTTTGAGGACAATTATTTTGGTAGATTATTTATAAAGTAATTTCAAGTTTCAAAAATCTTTTATTTTTGGGGAGTTGATATCCTTTCTGCTAAAATAGGTTGCAACGATTCCATTCTTTAGTGTATCTTCACTGTGATCAAAAAACTTAACCATTTGGTGGCCAACTAGCTAGGCTGGTCTTAGGAAAATAGGACTTGGTTCTTACTCAAATCTTTTCAAGTTCATATAGATTCAAGGGTTTCTCCCCAGTAGTACCTGTTTTATATTATTGCTATTATTATTAACCAATATTTATATAGTGCTATGTGCTCATCACTGCTCTATGCACTGTGCATTTTTCTCATTTGACATTCAGAATAAACTTGTGAGGTTTGATGATACAGTTACCTGAATGAAAATTAAAGTTTTTTCTGATTAAAAAAATGTGTAATAATCCATATCTTTTTAAGCAATACAGGATTTTTGGAGGGTTGAAGATTATAATGGCTGGACTTAACTGTTAATTTTTTTCTTTTTTCAAAATCTAGCATATATTCATTTCCTTAAATATTTCCCAATTATATGTAAAAAAACTTGAGTATTTATATGTAAAAAAAATTGAGTTTTAAATTTTATTCCTCTTTTCTGACCCATATCCATTGAAAAGGTAAGCAATATGATATCTATCATATATCTGAAGTCATGTGAAATATATTTTCTTACCAGGCATGTTGCAAAAGCAAACAGATTAAAAAAAGAAAATTTTAAAAGTTAAACAAAAAAATATGCTTTAATCTCTATTCAGAGTTCATCAATCCTCTCTCTGGAGGTAGATAGCATTGTTCATGATGGGTCTTTTGGATTTGTTTTACATCACTGTCTTGATCAAAGTAGCTAAGTCTTTCAGTCTTTCACATTCTTACAATACTATTTTTACTATGTACAATGTTATCCTGCTTCTGATTGCTTCATGTTGCATGAGTTCATCTAAGTTTTCCCAGATTTTTCTGAAACTATCCTACTCATCTTTTCTTACAGGGTAGTAATATTCTATCATACTCACACGTCACAATTTGTTCAGCCGTTCACCACTTGATGAGCATCCTAGCAATTTTCAATTAATGACAGAGCTGCTATAAATATTTTTATTTATGGGTTCTTTTCTCTTTTCTTTGATCTCTTTGGGCTAATGGCAATGGTATTTCTGGGTCAAAGAGTATGCACAGTTTTATAAACTTTTGGACATTGATTCAAATGGTTATTAAGAATAATTGTACTTGGTCACAACTTTAGCAACAGTGCTTTACTGTCCAAATTCTACCACAGCTCCTTCCACATTTGTTATTTTCCTTTTCTATTATGTTAGCCACTCTGATGGGTGTGAGGTGGTACCTCAAAGTTGTTTTAATTTTAATTTCTCTAATTAGTAGTAATTTAGAATAATTTTATGTGATTATTGATATTTTGATTATTTGATTTCTTTTTTCCTGAAAACTACCTGTTCATATCTTTTGACCATTTATCAGCTAGGGAATGGCTGTTATTTTTTATAAATTTGACTCAGTTCCATATATATTTGAAAGATGAGGCCTTTAACAGAGAAACTAGCTGTAATTTTTCCCAGTTTCTTATTTTTCTTCTAATTTTGACTACATAAGTTTTGTTTGTGCAAAAGCTTTTTAATTTAATGTAGTCAAATTTTCCCTTTATGTCCTGTGGTCCTCTCTATCTCTTTTTTGGTTAGAAACTCTTCCCTTATCTATAGATTTGACAGGAACATTTTTCCATCCTACCCTAATTTACTTATACTATCTCCTTTTAGGTGTAAACCATTTATCCATTTTGACCTTATGTTGTATATGGTGTAAGCTGTTGTTCTGTGCCTAGTTTCTGCCAAACTAACTTCCAGCTTTCCCTGAAATTTTTGCCAGATTGAGTTCTTAACCCCCAAATCTTGGATCTTTATTAAACACTAGATTATTATGGCTATTTACTAATATGTATTGTATGTGCAATCTATTATGCTAATCCATTACTCTATTTCTTAGCCAGTAAAAGAATATTTTGATAACTCCTGTTTTGTAATATGGTTTGAAATCTGGAAGTATTAATCATTAAGCTTTTAAAAATTGTTTTTCTTGATACTCTTGACCTTTTATTCTTCCAAATAAATTTAATTTTATTATTATTTTTTCTAGCTGTATAAAATAATTCTTTGCTAATTTGATTTATATGGCACTAAATAAGTAAATTAATTTAGGGAAAAGTGCCATTTTTATTACGGTGGCTTGGCTTATGCATGGGTAATTCATATTTCTCCAATTATTTAGATCTATCTCATTTTGTGTGAAAAGTGTTTTGAAATTGTGTTTGTGTAATCTCACATAGACTCACAAATACTTTATATTTTTTGAAGTTATTCTTAATGGAATTTCTCTATCTACTGTTGTTGGATTTTGTTGGTAGTATTTAGAAATGCTGATGATTTATATGGATTTATTTTATATTCTGCAACTTTGCTAAAGTTCTTAATTGTTTCAATTAGATTTTTTTTTTGTTGATTCTCTAGGGTGTTCTAAGTATATCATTGTATCTTCTGCAAGGAATGAGAGTTTTATTGTCTCATTGCCTGTTTTTATTTCTTCAATTTCTATTTCTTGTCTTACTGTTACAGATAGTGTTTCTAGTAAAATATTAAATTATACTGGTGATAATAGACATTCTTGCTTCACCCCTGATCAAATGTAAGGTTTCAAGTTTATCTTCATTACAGATAGCACTTGCTCTTAGTTTTAGATAGAAACTACTTATCTTTTAAGAAAAGCTCCATTTAATCTTATGCTTTCTAGTGATTTTATTAGGAATGATTGTTCTGTGTTGTCAAAGGTGTTTTTTGTATCTATTGAGATAAGCTTATGATCTCTGTTATTTATTACATCTATTTTAATTCTTACTTTTTAGAACACTTTATATGTATGTATGTGTATCCATGCACACATATGCGTGTATACACATACACACAACTTCAAAGTTCTTATAATTTCATCTTACTTTTTGTCATTCCTACAGAATTCAAAGGTCAGAAGAATGAATCTTGCTAAAATTTATAGAATTTTTCCCTTTATCACCAGTGTCCGACCAACACTGAATATACCCATAGCACATATAAGAAATTCCTTGTTAAATGTTTTCATTTTTATTGTTTGTTGCCATTTTAAACAAAACACAAAAGTATTGTCCTTTCCCTTGAGAAATTTGCAGTCAGAAAGGATAATCACTAAAATGTCAACAGGCTGCTAGATTCAGAGAATGGTACTCATTTTGGTGTCCTTTTAGAATTTCCCAGGTGTAAGAAGTTTCTACACTTCAGTTGCCCTAACCTTCTCAGCCCTGAGTACTAGTGACTTAGGAATTTACTCATAAGATATTGCTTCAGTTAAACATATAAAAACTTTTTGACCAAGACTAGGTTTGCCTCATTTGAAAAATCTCCTTGTTTCTACCTCTGCCCCTCTGATAGATTACTTTGAGCCAAACTACTAACTTGTCTCGATATCCACTTCCATGTACTTTTAGACTTCTGGCTGCCTACTTACCTTTGACCCAGTCTCATCTTGCTTGACAAGTGGCTCCCCCGTATTCATGTGTCCTGAAAGTTTAAGTGTTGTTTATCCAATGATCTATCCTAACTTTTGACTCATGTATTTTTTACTCCCTTGTCCTCTTCTTGCTGTGTTTCTCTGTTTTGTTCTCACCTCATAACGTGGGTTTCCCAGGACTGATTTACAGTTTTGACTAGACAAATTATTAGTGTGATAGTAAACTATGTCCTTGAAGGATCAGATGGACACGACCTCTACATACCTTGCTTGGTTTTCTTGAAAATTATTAAGATATGATTCTATCATATCAGGCCTTGGATTTTGTTTTGGGTAATTTCTGAAATCACACATAGAAACAAAGGAAAATAGCAGCTGATAACTTAATATTACCAGGAGGAGATATTCTCTTTTTGTGCTTTTCAACATAAATTTACCCTGGCTATTTCAGAATAACTCCACATGAACATTTTCTTAACCCCTAATTATACCAGTCCTCCTTCCCCCAACTTCCACAGAAGGAAGAACCCAGATAATAACATAACTTACTTCAAATGAACATAACCAAATAATTTTCCAATAACTTTCCTACTTTAAAAAAATGTTCTTTTAACATTTTTTTTCTTTTCAATGTTTTGGGAGAAAAGGTGAATATAGAGCCACATGACTAAAAAAAGAAGAAAAATGATCTCATTCCAAGAATGAAAAACTATGGATAAAAATTGCTAAAGACAGCACAATAGAACAATATAAAAAAACTAATTTGATTTATTCCTAATGAACCATAACCGAGTCTTGGATTGATTTTCTTGACAGAACTGCAAAATGAATGAATACCTAAAGTGAGAGAACATGTATATTATAACTTTGGCAATGATTTTCACAGTTTCACTTGCAAAAATTGGTTCCTGTTGATTTGGATGACAATAAAACTTCATGGACTGGAAAGTCTCTTAAAGGCTATATATAAAAGAATAAAAGTATATGACAGTGCGTGTTGCTGTGTGAATCAAGTACCCAGTAGGGTATCAGAGATCTGCACTTATTTTATCTGCTTTTAGAAAAGACTATAAATGAAATCTGAATTTTTATTAGAGTTGGAGTTGCTTTGAAAAATCAGAAAACTCAGAAAAAGAATGCCTTTTTTTGTACTTCACTTGAAGTGCTTAGAAATAAAATAAGGAAATTATAGAATAAAACTAAACAAAAAAAACACACAAAAGTCAAGCTACAACCTCTGTATATAAGAGCACTTAAAATGAGATAATAAATAGAGGGTAGAAATCTGGAAGAAAAAAAGAAGCAATGATAGGGGAAAAAAAGCCTTGGGTAATATGAGAAATATGTTGCTATAATCCCAAGGTTCTAGATGTGTTCCCTCTTTATTCTGGTGGAGACAGAACCAGGATATATACTTTTGTTATATGAAGCCACGTTTAAGGAATAATATTGACACACTTCCTTGAAACAGTGGGGGGAATTGAAGATTGATCAAATATATATGATTCAGTGGTATCCCCAAGAGATTCTTATGTGAAAGTGACGAGCTTTAGTCGATATTCTCATATTTCTTCTGCATTGTAGTTACAATAATTCTATACATTGAAGTCTAGTATATGAATGGATATGGTCTGTCACATTCCATTTTAATTCTTGTGGCTTCTTAGTTACTTAAAGTTAAGAGTAGTTGTGGAACATTTTAGGTATTTAAAAAATGATTGCTTGCATGTTAGGCTAATGGAGGTGAAAGTGGGATTTCTGAGAACACTAAGAAAATACCTAAAAAATTAATATCCCCAGAGGATCGTATTGTGTGACCTTGAGTTTTAATGTATTTGAGCTTTAATTTCTTAATCACTAAAATGAAGAGATTAAAATGTATCCATGTCATTATCTACTCCATCTTTAAAATGCTATAATCTATAATCTTTCTACATTTCAGTTTTTTAAAAGCCTTTATTAAGTGCCTACTATATGCAAGACACTGATCAAAGTGCTAAGAATTCAAACAGAAATAAAAAATATTCTCTTCTCTTAAGGATCTTCCATAACATAGAATTTGCTAAGTAAAACGAATTTAAATTAAACAACCAGGTCAAAAAAATAAAAGTTCTAGTTTTTCATTTCTCTGCCTCTTTTTGTACAATGGATCCTTAAAAGGTGATCTTTCTGACAAATCAAGGGATTTATAGGAATTAAGCATAGCTACCTTGCTTGGTCGTGAAGGGGTTGTGGAATAGAGTAGAGGTTTTGATACCACAGTCCCTGGTAAGGATTATAATGGGTTTTGCTGATGGAAAACAAAAACTCTTCAATATAGAAAGTTTGTGTAAAAGGGAAATAGATCTTTCAATGCCCATTTGAAATCCTTTGTCCCTGAGAATTTTTCATCAAAGATCCCCCTGTGACCTCATTCTGACCTAGTAATGTCCCAACACATTTGTGCAATCTGCCTTAAATTCTGCTGGTAAAGTCACCAGGAAGTTTATTTAAAGAAACAATTCTTCCATGGAGGCTTAAACAAACTGGCCTTTTAGGTCCTTCTAATCTCCTTTATGTATGATTCTTAATGATCTTTCTTTGAAAATGAGATGGGAAGAGTATACATTTATTCTTTCACATATCTAAAGGTACTGATAAAGAACTATAAGAATAAAAACCTTTACCAGAATGATAGTCATAAACATGTTTAACTCAATGTTCATGTTTTTATAATTAATATAAGTTTGCAACCGAATTTATCAAGCAGATTTGTTTCCATTTTTATACTTAAGTAGCATATGGATTAAAATAAAAAAATGAACACAATCCTTTAAAATTTATAATTTACTTGTTTTCTATAGTTAAAATGTTATGGTGAAGTTATATCTTCTATAAATCTTTAGATTTGATAAATGAATTATGCTTTTAAATATGTTGAAGTTCTATTAAATTCATCAGAAATTTTTATTTTTTTTTATATTCATACTTCCCTGTCAGGCAGATCTTCCACTAAATCATATCAAAGTTTAATGAGATTGTTTCATTTTTGTTTTTGTATGCCTAAAGCCTACCACAATTCCTGGAATGTAGTAGGCTCTTCATAAATCTAGTTGATTGTTTCATAGATGGATGGATTAATTATGATGTGGATATTATTGTTGGCTCACAAAACTATGCCAGGAGAGCATGCTCTAAAATTTCTCATCACCTAGAGAAACTTCAAATCCTGACCTGGGAATGGATTGTATATTTGTTGTCTGAGGACCAGCCTAGCTAAGTTCAAAGAAGCTTATCACTAGGTTGACCATAGGATGGTGATACATTTTTCAGTCACCATGAAAAATGGTGACAGACAGACAGACAGACATGGTAGGGAGTTGGGGAAAGCTGAACTCTTTGTCAGGACTTTCTCATCCTGAGGCCTTCTTTTCAAGATGTGTATAGAGCCAAGAAATCTTGCTCTCTCCCTTTTCAGCCACAGAACAGTCCTCCCTTTGTCCAACCTCTCAAAACCAGATAGCTTATCTCTGTTACACCATACAAATTGCTTATGGTATGATCCAGTCTTTCATACTGGATGGATCCAGTCTTTCATACTATGGCTTTGTTTGATTCAGGGAGGTGCAGAAACTAAACTAAGCTTACTACTCTATTGTTTGATTCAATCAAAAGTGTTTTCAGCTTACTAGGCACCAGAGCCATATGGGAGGATTTGCCTGCCCTTGCCAGAGGATAACATATACAATAACTTAAATTACTGATTTCACTTCTGTGCTAATTCTGAACTACTTGGATAGTTTACCACCCAAACTCCTCCTCCCCCTACACAATATATCCTGATACCCATCCTACTTTTTCCGATCCCCAAATCTGACTTTGGGTATGATCAACTTCTACCCTTTGATGACTTTGGAGTGGAGTTTCAGATTTTAGGAGTGCGACAAGGGTGTGTTTTGGTCCTACCCTGGAGGTCTGTGACCTTCCATGGTGGCAGGGTTTGGGAGCTGGATTATTATTGCTGGAATTAATTAGCCATATCCCAGGTTCGTGCATTGAAAATAACAGTCTGTGAATTATACTTTTAAAAATGTCTAAACTATCTTTATCCTTTAACCCAGACATTTAGGAATTTACCCCAAGAACATCAGACTCAGAAAGGTCTTATGCATTTAAAAAAAATCACTTTTTCTTTTTAGTGTAAAAAAAGCATTTGAACAGAAATACATGCCCACTTATTGGGAAATGGCTTAATCATTTTGATGTGAGTACAAATGATTATTACTGAACTATAAGAAAAGATAAATATTAGAAAAGACAATTTGATAATTATATGAAATGATACAAAGTGAATTAAGTAGAGCAAGGAAAGTAATATATGCATTTATTGAAACAATTCTAATGGAAAGGACAGTGACAAAAAAAAGAAACTAAGCACTGTAATTATTTTAAAAATCTTGTTTGACTCTGATGAAGAGATGAGAAAATATATCCCCCTCCCTTCAGTAAGGAAGTGGAGATGTGAGGAACACTATATGTATGGAACATTGCATAGACAACTCAATAGGTGAGTTGGTTCGTTTTTCAGAATTTCTTTTCTCATTTTGCTTCTTTTTTTGATTTTTGTTATAACTAATGACTCTGGAGAAGAGATGAAAGAAGTATCTATTAAGAAATAAAGGTGATAAAAAAAGTGTCAATAAATATGTAAACTTAAATATAAAAAGTTAATGTCAGCAATGGCTGGCTAGGCCCATTTATAACCATGTCCTAGGGATCCAAGGCATCCATCTGATGTCTGGCACTCTATTGCCTCTAGCAGTTTTCTGGTTCTTACTCTGAGACCTGACTCTGCAAAAGTGGTAGGCTCAGCTTCATATTAAAAGTTCAACCTATAACTTCTTGTTATACTACCAGTACAAAATCTTACTCTTACCAGGTCCACTCTCAGGTCTATGTCCTTCAGAATCATGAAGTTGTTAGGAGCAAGGACTTTGGTGAAAAAAAACAAAACAGTCTTGGAATTTATCACCCAACACATCCTTTGGTATCTATGAAGATTGCCTCCTTCCAATACCAAACAGTTCTCAAGTATTTCAGTTCATTCACATACTCAAGTGTAGGTATCATCCCCTGACTGATATAAACATTAACACTGAAGTGTCCCATACCAGGTCGTCAATGTGTTGATTGTTTTCTGGCCACAGGCTTTCCTCTTCCATTAGCTTGCCTGGCAGCAAAAATGTGGAGCTAAACTTACGTCCCCTTTCCTTTTTCAAAAGTTAACCTAATATATGTAAACTATCTGACTTAAGCACAAATTGTGTTAACTTGCACTACATCTGGTTTATCAGAACACAAAATGTATTGCTTATTCACAGCATTCCTCTTTTGGGAATGAAGCCTGAAAAAATTTTAAAGTTCTATTACCTTTAAAAAAATATCTGGAGAACCAAGATGAAAGGAAAAGTGATAGGATAAAGAACTGAAGTATTTTTGAAGTAGGGATTTCCCATTCATATTTTTCCTGTTACTATCATTATGGAACTGGTCTCTAAAATTATGCTTGGTAGGGAGCTTTTCCTGACACTAATGGAGTCTCTTGACAGCTTGTGTACAAAAATATTTGGTGAGAATTGAACAATGACTTGTCAGGTACAATCATTCTTTCCAAAATTATCTGTAGGAGTCTTCTTGTCTCGTTTTGTGTTCGAAAAGATAACTCTAAGTGTACTTTTTTCCTCTCTCAGCAGATCTCCCTTAAGTGAGTATATATTTTCATTATAAGATTTTATTTTCAATTAGCAATCATTTATTTCTTCTTTCTTTCCTCCCCTCACTAAAAAAAGAAGGAAAAGAAGGAAGGGAAAAAAGTAAGGAAGCAAGAAAAGCCAAAACAAAACCTTTATAACAAATATGCATAGTCAAGCAAAATAAATTCCCCCTTTTTTCATGTTCAAAAATATGTCTTATTGTTTTATGTTGTCCATCACCTCTCTATTCAGGAAATTGATAGCTTTCTCATTTTAGGTCCTCTGGAATAATGATTGGTCATTCTATTGATCACAACACTTAAAGCTTTAAAAGCTGCTTCCTTTCACACTTTTTTAAAAATTATAGCATAAATTCTTCTAGTTCTGCTCCATTCACTTTGAACCAGTCTATTCAATTCTTCCCAGATATCTCTGAAACTGTTCTTTATATCATTTCTTTTACCACAAGACAATTCCATTATTTTCATGGGTTATTTTTTTTTCTTTAGGAATCTTCCTTTTTCCCAGTTCTTTGCTACCACAGAAAAGAACTACTAAAAATAGTTTTGTTCATATGGATCCTTTTCTTTTTTCTTTGATCTCTTTGGGGTTTTAGGCCTACTAGTGGTATCACTGCTTGGAAGGCTACCACAATAAACTTTTTAAATATAGTCATCTAATGGGCATAAAGCAATTTGAAACTAAGCCCATTAAATGAATATATTTCAGTGTTCTTTATTCAGAATTTCTAAATATTATGAAGAGTGATAACTGAAAACATAACCTGTTGGGATTCCCTTGTGTTCAACCTGACTGCTGTGTATATGTCCAGAATAACCAAACTGACCCTGATATGATCAGATTTCCATGACTATTTTAACTAGAATTCTTTTCAGAGAATAACATTCCGATTAAAGTTATAGAGTTTGATTAAAGCTATATAGGTATAGAGCTATATAGAGTTGGAAGGGACCTTAGAGGTCATATAGTCTAATTTTCTAATTTAATAGATGAGGAAACAGATTTTATCGTTAAGTGACCTTCCTGAGGTCATTCAGGTAACACTAGATAAGTTATTTGCACTTACGTTCTCTGACTACAAAGCTAGTTTTTCATCATGATAGTACCTCAGTGATCAGCCAGAAAATTGTCTATCTGGTTGGTTGTATAAATCTAATTGGTGTGTGTGTGTGTGTGTGTGTGTGTGTGTGTGTGTGTGTGTGTGCGTGGTATAGATTTAGGAAATAAAGATTTGTCTATATGATCTATGAAGAGTAAAATCTGTGAAAGTATGTGGTCTTATCATAGGACTTTTAGCACACTTAAATGAATCAGACTAATCAAATGCTAATTCATTAAAATATTTAAATGACATTTAAATACAGAACATTATATTAAGTCATCTGTGTAGATGTTTTGGTTCCAGGTGCAAAGAATATGGGTTAACTCAAGAAGTTTTGTGACTAATAGATGACCTTATAAAGTCTTCCCCTTTAATTTCTTCTCATCTACATTAAAATAGTCCCAAATCCACCTCTTTCAGAAAGAGAAACTAGGATGTCTATGGGATATACCTTTTAGCTTTGAAGATTGATTTCTAAAATAAAAATTGTTTTCTCCCACAAAATGTTCTTGGTAACACCACCAGAGACCAGACTGGGCAGGACATAGATCTGTCTCAGTTTATAAGAACTTATTGATTCTGGAATTTGTCTCACTATGCCCCACTCCAACTCTTAGTGCAAGCTCCCAATTTTCTTCTGCACCTGGCAATGGCCTTTCATGTTAGTTAAAACCTAATTACTACCTGGGTACACATACCAGCAACTACACAGATGCAGTTGGAAAAATTCTCCACATCTTAGCATGCCCACCCTGCCGCTAGACTTTTGGTTGGTGTTGCAGATTAATAACCTTTGAGGAAGAACCATGACACCTACCCATCCACTATTTTGGGTAGTGTTGACTGAGCCTCACAGGATGAGTAGGCATGATAGGTTTCAATCTCCTCACAGAATTCATTGCATTAACTCATCCCAAAAATCCAGGGGAGATTTTGTCAAGGTTACTACCTTCTAGTCACTCAGGTTTATAGTCCCATTGTTCTCCTACTTCATCACTCTTCCTCACCACACATATCTGAACAGTTGCCAAATATTTTCATTTCCATCCTCATATTTATCACATCTATACCATTCTTAGAGGCACCTAAGTGCTACAGTGGATGCAGGGATGGGGAACCTGCGGCCTCAGAGCCACATGTGGCCCTCTAGGTCCTCGAGTGTGGCCCTTTGACTGAATCTAAATTTCACAGAACAAATCTCTTAATAAAAGGATTTGTTCTATAAAAGTTCAAATCCAGGGGCAGCCAGGTAGCACAGCGAGTAAGAGCACTGCCTCCAGTGTTGGGATGACCTGGGGATCGAATCCCGGGCTCAGACACTTAGCACCCACCCAGAAACACTTGGCCGGGTAACCTTGAGCAAGTTACTTAACCCCAATTGCTAAGGGGCAGCCAGGTGGCTCAGCAAGTAAGAGTACCGGCTCCAGTGTCGGGATGACCTGGGGATCAAATCCGGGTTCAGACACTTAGCACCACAATAACTGGCTATGTAACCTTGAGCAAATTACTTAACCCCAATTGCTAAGGGGTGGTCAGGTGGCTCAGTGAGTAGGAGCACTGGCTCCAGTGTCGGGATGACCTGGGGATCAAATCTGGGCTCAGATACTTAGCACCACACCCAGAAATAACTGGCCGTGTAACTTTGAGCAAGTTTCTTAACCCTGATTGCTTAAAATAAAAAAAAATAGTTCTAATCCATCCTTACACAATTGATAGCTGTTCGATCATGGGAAAGTCACAATCACTTTGTCTCAATTCCCTCATCTGTAAAATGGTGATATCAATGGTGCCTACCTCTCAGGGTTGTTGTAAGGGTCATATGAGATAATATTCATACAGTGCCTTAGAACACTTAGTACAGTACCTGGAACATAGTAGATCTATACAAATGCTTATTCCCTTCCTCTTCTCTCTAATCACACAGATAGTTCAAGCCTCATCACCTCTTACCTGGATTATTTCAATAATCTCCAAATTGGAGACATCATCTCTCAAATCTATCTTCTACATGGTTGCCAAAATGAATTTCAAAAAGTATGATGTCTAGGATTAATATGCTGAAAGGATCCTTAGAGGCCATCTAGCCCAACTACCTCACTTTAGAAATGAGGAAAATGAAGCCCAGGAATGTTAAGTGATTTGCCCATATACACAGTTAATATGCACCAGAAGTGTATTCAGACTCAGATCTTTGACTCCATAGCTAATGTTCTTTCGCTATTCATTAAGACTGGTTTGTCTACCAGACTAACAGTTTGCCTTCCTTCCCCTTCATCCCAAGAATGTATGCTCCTTGGGGGCAACAATTGTTTCATTATGACCTTGTATCTCTGGCTCTTAGCACGAAGTCTGGCACCAAGTAGGTATTTAATAAATGTTTTCCGATTGATATTAGTTCTGATTTATATTGTGGTCCTATTTTCTACTCAATAAAGGCTAAAGGGAGATAAGAAAATTCTGACTGAAGAGGTAAAAGATATATTCTGTTTAATGTTAAGGTGGGCTCTTGGATCCTCATCTTTTAAGTTCCTAACAGTCTACTTTACCCACTACTGCATAACTTTCTGGCAGCATGGGTTGTAATGGGGATTAAGATTTTAGGGCATAGGTTTGAATCAATCTATTTTTAGAATATATAGAAAGAGAAAAGGCCCTCCATAATAACTTTGCTTGGTGGTTTGGGACTTTCAAGTTGTTTTGTTAAAATGTAAACTTAACCATTGCATTGATATGTAAAAGGGGGGGTAGGATGAATACCTTCCCAGCTTTTGCTTCCCGTGTTCAATATTATAAGGGATTCCAATAGTAACTTTATCTTTTGGGTAGTCATCCGATACAATGCTTTGATTGGACTTCTCTTCCCATTTTCACTGCACTTTAAGACTTTCCTCATCTCCAAAATATAATATTTACCAAAAATTTAAGAACCATGGCGAATATTTGACAATACCACTCTAGTGACAAAGTCACTCTAGTCGTTATTCTAGTGGCATCTCCAGTCGTCCTGATCTATATCTTGCCACTGGACCCAGGAGGAGTGAGTGAGGCTGGTGACTTTGTACAGGCTTTCCGCACTAAGATCTAATTCACTTCCTAGTCATGGCATCACCATCCTACTGTCACAGTCCTCTTGAATGAAGAATAAGCAACAACAACATGATCTCTAACATTAATCTTTTTTTCTAATTTCTACTTTTCCTGTAAGTTTTCTAATGTATGGAAATACTTGTACAGAAATGACAAATAAGCAAATAAATGTATGTGGGGTACATTTCCTCCTTTTTACTGATGAGGTGTACTATTTATAAAAAAATTTGGAGACCAAAGCACTTATATACTATAGTAGCTCTCTTTTGCTCATGTAATAAATACAGGTATTAATAATAATAGCTGATTGACAGTATTATCTCAGATATTATATTTGATCCAGAATAATTTCCCTCCATTATTTTGCCTTATTAAGTTAATACACAGTTACTTATTCATCTCCATGTAACCTTTTGTTCCACTAAATTATAAACATTTTTTCTCAGCTGGGTGAACTTTTTTCTTTTTTTTTCCCCCAAGGCTTTCATTTACAAGAATCTATTCTTTTCTACACAATTATTATATTGAGTCTTACAAATAGTGTTGATACTTAAGTGTGTAGGGGGAAGAGAAAGACTATAATTTAGTTTTACAAAAGCCTATTAAAAGAAATAATTTGAAGTACCCTTTCCTAAACATTTTTTATTCGTTGAGGATTTGAAACAATTGGGGTTATTGAAAAAAATCACCTTGCCTGACTTTGTATTTATGGAGATTTCCCCTCCCATATTCAAGGGAACTCTGAAATGTGAGGTCCAGTGATTCAGTGTGAAATTAGTTAACTGTTATGTTAGTATTTCTTTAAGATATCAGCAAATATTTTTTAAATGGTAATGATTTCATGGATTCAAATGTTATTAGTTTAGATTATAAGTGTTTTAACTAATTTATAAAATGCTCAGATTAATACTGCTTTTATATGTTCTCAGTCTCAGCCTAAATAATGAGTCTGTTCTATAACCTTCAAATTTGGTGAGCAGTGCAGATAGCTTACAGAGTCAGTGTCAAAGCTGATGGGTACCTCTAGCAATTGTAGTCTTTTACCTGATTCACATTTTTTAAAGTTACCCAGGTTATTTGAAAGCATTTGGTTGAAGATTTAAAATACTTAGGAATATCCCCCTTTTATTTTTAAAGATACTGAAAGTATGCAGTTGGATTGAAGAAAAAAAGCACTTCAGAATTTAAGTATTTGTTGTGGCAGAAGGTAAGGGATTAAAAAAAATACAGATGTATCCTTAAATGTCATTTTGATTTGGTGCAAGTTTGGAAATAATAGTTCAGCCCTTAAAAATACTTAAAAGTATAATTAAATAGAATGCTTAGTCAGAAAGTAGGGATATAGCATCTGTTATGTGCTTAGCCCTGGGTTTTGCTATCCCAATTATTGTATTTGTAAATATATGAATGTTTGAATTGTCCAGGTAAATCATACTCCAGACATGCTAAATTATACCTTCAAGAAGTCTAGGGAAGGGGGCAGCTAGGTGAATAAGTGAATAGAGCACTGGCCCTGGAGTCAGGAGGATCTGAGTTCAAATTTGGCCTCAGACACTTGATACACTAGCTGTGTGACCTTGGGTAAGTCACTTAACCCCAATTGCCTTGCCTTCCCCTCTCCAAAAAAAAAGTCTAGGTAAGAGAATGATGTTATAGATCCTTTTTTCTTGTACAAGTGAGTTGGTTGTATTCCACCTTCCCCATTTTCCAAAGAACATTTAGAGCTGAGCTCGCTTAGAGGAGAATAGAATTACTGTATGGAGACATTCTTTTGCTCTTTCCTGACAGAAGTGAGCAGCCTTGTGTTGGTTTGGGAGTTAGATCCCCTGGCTTCAGATCTTAGCTACCTTTTTAAATTTGTAAGTTCATCAATCCTTCATATCACTAGCAGAATACATTTTATTGCCTGTAGTGGTACATGCTTGTTCCCTAGTGAGGGAAGCTAGAGCTGGTGGATCACTTCAGCTTCAGAGTTCTATGCTAAGGTTAAAGCTGAGGCTAAAACTCAGCAGGAGTGTACACTAAGTCTGGCACCAATATGGTGAACCTCACCATTCCCACCCCCTCCAGGGTGTGGGGGAAACCACCAGGCAACCTAAGGAAGGACCAATTAGAAAAACTTGGAAATAGAGCAGGTCAAGCTTCTATGCCAATCACCAGTGTCATGTGGTCTATGAGTGGCAGCTGTCCTTTCATCTGGGAAAGAGAGGGAGGAAGGAAGGAAGGAAGGAAGGAAGGAAGGAAGGAAGGAAGGAAGGAAGGAAGGAAGGAAGGAAAGGAGGAAGGAAAGAAGAGAGGAAGGAAGGAAGGAAAGCAGGAAGGGAGGAAGGAAGGAAGGGAGGAAGGAAGGAAGAAAGGAAGGAAGGGAGGGAGGGAGGAAGGAAGGAAGGAAGGAAGGAAG